>NC_079379.1:18924275-19226775 GCF_021018895.1 Seriola aureovittata
CTTATAAAGCTCGTTTTTAACAGTTAACAGTAACTGTTGAAGTAGAAATTGCCTCAAATATCTCTCTTTGTAGTCTAGAGAATTGCTCATAAAGACTTATATGCTATTACATTTATGGGGAGATTAAAAAAAACAAAAAAACAATTGTACTATGATGATATGACATTGAAGGAGATGGAGCTTTCTGCTGAAAAGTCATGTGATATAATTCTAATACATGTTAAATGTAAGGTTACATACAGCAGCTGGTTAAATTTCGCTTTGCCCAAACACTGTAAACGGGTTAAACAGCAAGCATGCCTCTGTCCAAAGATAACAAAATCTGCCAACCAGCACTTTTAAAGCTCACTAATTAACACTGGGAGTCATACTACTAGGAGCAGTAAAATGGCAGTAAAAGTGTCGCTGGTACACTTTGGCTGAACAAACGAGATACAGTGTGTTAATTAGTGAGTTTGAGAGGCACTGTTAGGAGGTTTGTGTCACCTTTTGAAAGAACCAGGCTAGTTGTTTCCCTGTGTTTCCAGTCTTTCTGTTAAGCTACGCTGACCAGCTGCTGGAGTGTATTGATCAGCTAAGCATTTCGCAAAATGTCAAACTATTCCTTTAAAGAAGCAGGTACAGGTCAGGCTCTCGCTTTAATGCTCAGACCTGTAAACTCTACAAACTGTGGAACACGGATATTTTATTCATTGTACTTCAAAGATCATGTTTTCCAAGCATGGTTTTAAAAAATTCTCCCTAGAGTTGAGCTGTTTTTTTTGTTTTTTTTCCCGAAGCTTCTCAAAGGCTCCGATCACTTTCAGCATTTCCTTTTACATCATCTTTGTGTACTCGTTTACTGTATTTCTCTTCTTACACAGTGAAATGAGTCATTTCAGCATTTTCTCCTCTGCAATTAAAAGCGATCTACAAAATCCATGAACTTTTAGTGCGATTAAACGATTGCTGATGTTTACAAAGCACTGAGGATGCCAGATGTGCAAGGAGGTGCATCTTTGTCATGCTGTTGCATCCTGGCAAGAATCATTTGTCATATTTTCATTAAATACAAAGCTTATTCAGTGATTGTGTTGTTTGTTCATATTGTAGTGAGTGTTCTAAACCTCTCCTCTAAACAAGAAGTCTGTTGTTTGCTGTGCTGCTTGGAGAAGGCTGTATTCTTTTTTCTTTTTTTTTAAAGCCACAGGGACTAAAAGAGGCTTGAGTCAGAGACACTGAAGCCACCACCATGTAAACCAGCCATTAACTTCACATTTAACCATGAAATGAAAGCTCAACGGGAGGTAACAGTTCATTGCAGGTCAGGATGCCCAGGCCCTCCCTCTCCCCCCTCCTTCTCTCTCCCTTTCCCTCCCTGGCTCCTCATCGAGAGGCTTCATATAAATGTTTTACTCTCTAAAGTAAATACTGCAGTGAGGAACATCACAACTAGACACTATCCGCAAAATCTTTTTACGTGGACGATGCATACACCCTGTGAATATTGTATATATTCACACACACACACACACACACACACACACACACACACAAGCAAAAACATGAGCAGTATACTGTGTATATATCAAGACACACAAGCACAGACATGAGGATGTGCACTCGCACAGCATGCTCTTCTATCTTGCTCACTCTGATTGACAATATTCCAGTCCAAACCCCGGTAGATATCATTTGCTGGTTCATGCGCCCACACTGTCAATTTCCAGTGTTTGCTTGAATCAAGAAAGGAGGTGGTAGTCAACAAAAAAAAAAAAAAAAAAAAAACACAACAACAACAACAAGCAACAACTCTGTATACTCTGGGCAGCAGTCTATCTGCCAACTCAGGCCTTGGCAACACACCTCTGCTCGAAGATGGCAGCGCCAAGCCTGTGGTGCTCCCGCGCTCCCCGTGTGTTGTGTTGTGTGACAGCACGCCCACTGTACTGTGAGGTTAGGCCTGTGTTTCCACTTGAGTGTGTCCTGTTTGACTAATATAGTGACAACAGATCAAAATGTCACTGTGAAGAAGTTTTAAAAAGGCAACCCAGAAAAATCCCAGAATCCAGTTTGGCTTACTGGCCAGATCTCTGAAGACACGTGGCAAACAAACAAACACAGGCTTTCATTGTGGCAAGGTTATGGGATGACCAAAGTTGTTACAATTCATCCTGAGGGGAACATGAATATGTGTACCAAACTCATTGGCAATCGAACGAGAAGTTTTCAAGATACATAAATGTTAACCTCATGGTGGCGCTAGAGGAAAAGTCAGTGGATCACCAAAGTCAATAGGATCCTCTTCGAAACAAACGCACCCAGTAATTATAAGTGGTAAAAAAAAACAAAAACACGATAAATAAAGCAGTTTGAAATTAAAAGTCAGCGCTTTGCCAACGCTCCGCGGTGGACACGGGACGTCAGGGAAGGGTTGTTCCTCTGACGACTTATGATCCAGACATTCAAGTCAAATTTGAATGCTTCTGCCAGGCAAACGCAGTGCAACGCTTACATATAGAGGATATAACACCATTGACAGGCCAAATGAAACGGACTGTTACCATGATTAAAATCACAAATTTCTCTAGGCATGAATAGTACTGGAAACATTTGGGATAATGTAAGCAGATTAGCAGGTCTAGTCATTTTTAGATAATTTAATGTGGAGAAGTTTAAAGTATTATTTTGTTTTGTGAATATGATTTACTGATGACATACTGTAGGTCTCAAATCAGCACTTTACTACACCACACACAGGCACAAGGTAGCTCCTTCAGTAACGCATGTAATATTCTCAATTTGAGTGGAATCCGAGCATGACACACTCAACTCGGTCCTAGCAGCCATGCCTTAGGGCTCCCAAACAAAACCAATCCTTGTACATTTGACACGTTATGCTGTTTGTCTTTCACTTGGCCTTCTGAGAAGCATTATGAGGGTGACAGTATCCAGCTCTTCATGCTCTCCTGGGGCTAGTGCTGACTGGCAAGATATTTGGCTACAAAAAAAAAAGACTTTACAGTAGGACTTACCACTTAGCATTAAGTGCATTCAGCTTGAATTGATTCTATTATAACATCAGTATTTAATCTTACATCTATCATTGTTTCTCCTTGTAGGAATTCTTCCATTAAAATCACTAAATCACTAAGGTGCTGCACAAAAAGTGAGTGATGTTATCAAAGCACTAGAATATCTACACAATCACAGCTGGCTGGGCCATGTGTTCTGTGGGAGTCAGTCTGCTTGTTAGTGTTGTTTGGCAGAATCTGAAAGCTTAATGGCTGGTGGTGAATGTCCTCGCTTGGCACAGCTTGGTTAAGTGCTTGTGTTTAATTTTTTATAATGCATCAAGTAGTTTGGGTAGTTCGTTCAAACAATTATTTTGCCTCATTGATGATAAAAAAAAAAAAAAATAGATAAAAAAAGTGATGTGTGGTCATGGTATACTCGTGGCTAGGAACACAGTTGTGGGCATGGCTCAGTGATGTCTGTGAATAACATCAAGTATGTGACATGTGAACAAGATTAGTACAACATGACTTTACCTGTCTTTTACATATTACACTTGATGCATGGCAAAACATGTAATGTTGGCTAACAATAGCAAGCTATTAGATGTTAAATTATAGCATTTATATTATATTAGCATACATGCTTTTGCCTGGACTGAATGACTTTTTACTCACATTGGTAAATGTAGCTAGAAGTACAGTACTCTAACCAATGAGGAATAGAAAATGATATTTGAGGGCCACTTTTCAGCGAACCTCTCATTGAATCTGTCTGTTCTTTTGTTGTGACTGGAGCTTTTGCTTTCTTATAAATAATAAGTCTGCCGGTGTTTATTTTTTCAGCATGTAAGATAAGAGCATAGAGGTGAGCCAGTTGGTCAAGAAATCTGATATCTCGTCGGGATATTGTGTCTTTTTTGGATGCAAGTCTGAATGTAATATGAGCCCTACACATGCACACAAGATTCGAGAGTCAATTGCTAAACAGAAACCTTTCAAATGTAATAGGCTCATATCAGGGCTTTGTATCAGTCATAAACGCGCCATAGAAACACTGAGTATTGGCTGCAGTCTGTGTTTTTTTGACATTTTTGGCAACTCAGCTCTGGTTAAGCCAGTCCACCGCACCGCAGTAAGTCAGCCAACGTCATTATAAAATATAAATGAATCCTTACTCTGCAAGCATTTGTCCAAAATTTTCTGCAAGTGTGTGCATATGCACGTATCACTGTTTAATTTTTAAAGGTGTTGAACTTTTCTAACTGATTTAAGATAACAATGTAGATTCATTGATTCTATGTTAATGTGCTGGATTTATTCAAAGGTTTTGTTCCGTTTTTTTATATTTTCCACTAACTTGCTAAATAAACCTTCTCCTGTGGTTAGAGCCTAGGAAGAGGAGGAAGAGAAAAATAATTTAATTAGGCCACTACAGTGGACATGGGAATGCAGGCACTGACAATGAGAGAGCTTCAGCAGAAGCTCAGTCTGGGTTTAAGGCCAGCAGCGACAAATGGTGATCACTAAACATCTTTGGTTGAGAGAGAAAGAGAGAGAGAGAGAGACAGACAGACAGACACACACTATACAGACTATTCTTTTAATTGAGTTGTTTTATTTGTATGATACTTCCCAGATTCCATCTTGACCTAATAAAATCTCCTATCGACTGGCAGCTTAGTCAATAACTCAAATATAATATGAAGAGAGACCTTCGTTTGAATGGATGTTACACAAATGAGTTTTCTGATTGCAAAACATGTTTGTGATCTACATAACCCAACAGGTTTTTCCTTCACAAGCATGCAATTCTTAATAAACACAACAATCTAATTACAACAGAATAAACAGTGTAGCAGTTACAACAGCTGTCTCAGTGATAACTACAATAACTGCAAGTGCTTCACTCTGTTGCAGCAACAAACAAGTGTTTCTTTTTTAGTGCAAGGCCATTACCCAAAGTTATTAGATAATAAAAAGTTAGACTTACTAATCAGTACTCAGGTCCCATTTAATTCCACCAATTCACCTTCATATCAGTAATGCTAGTGTGTTTATATAACTCTGTTCAGTTTTGTTTCAATTGTGTGTGCATTTTGACCTTTCCTACTCATTTTATTTATTGATTTATAAGCATTTTTTTTTTCTCGATTTGGAGCCACATCCTGCACTGTAGACCTGCTCCACACTGCCAGAGGCACTGCTGCTCAGGGACTTAACTGCTAGATCTCAGGGCAAGTGCTTTTCAGATTTCGCAGTTTACTGTGTTTTTGCTGACATTGAAATCACAGAAAATGTTGCATTTTATTGAACTTTATTCTTCCAATATCTAGCTGCCAGACAGCCGGAGCTATTCAAGTCATTTTGAACAGACAGAGAAGTAAAGTTATAAATCGTGTGCTTTGTTTGCGTGCTGTTCAGCTGCACAGACATTGCAAGAAAGTCAAAAGAAATTAGAAAAAAACATGGTGAATTTTTCTTCAGGTTAGATCGACTACAAAATGAACCATCCCGTCTCCTCCAGACATAGTGAAATATTTAATCTGTGATGTATAATTGATCCCTCTCTCCTTTAAATACATATATTTTGCCTTGCAAAATCCCATAGCTGCACTGCACTTCTTTTTTTTTTTTCTTTTTTTTTTTTTTTGTAAATCATCCATGCCCCAGTTCTGAGATCAATCTGGTTTGAATGTTTGGCATCCTTGGACTCTATACAATGTAGGTGACACACACTTTTTAACACATTTCCAGTCAGCTGACAGGAATTTGATGCCCCACGGCAAAAGCTTTTATCTTGTCAAATCAGTACTCTACATGTGCCAATAATGCTTATTTAGAGAAGAGAATAATGTGTAATTTATAAAAGAAAGAAAGACAATTACTCTAATACCTCACTCCAGACCACCTGGGGCTAGGTATTCTGTCAGGGCAAAAACTAAACCTACACAGCTTCACCGGTTTGTTTCATGAATGTAATTACTTTTCTTCCAGACTCATATTGTCTTTAACACTTTCAGAAAAACCCAGTTCCTCAAGCAAAACCACCTTTCCATCATTCTTCATTGTTTCCTGACGTCTCCTCATTCTTCTTGTCAACAGTGTGCAACTGGAAGCCTATCCCGAAGCTCTCAGCGCAGGCACGGCTTACTCAGTTTGATGAGAGTTGTTTTTCATTCTATGCTGCCCAGTAAACAAAATCAAACATTTATGAGAGTTTTATGCAAGGCATCAGGAAGACCTCCGTGTGTGGCTGGATCGGGGATATAATTTGCCTCTCTTTACCCTGTCCGACCTCCTCCTTGCAAGTGAAGTCAACAGGTCAGCATGGCTGACAACATAACACCCTTCACTAATACCTAGTACTGCGGAGTTCAGTATATTTTTGGTTTGGAATCAAAGGAAATAAAAAAGAAAGAGGCCCTCTCTTGTGTTTCTTTCCTTTTATTGTCTATCCCTGCAGCTACTGCCACATCGATCTTCTTTGTTCATCATCTCATTTCTCCATTTATCTTTCCTCCGAGGCCATTATGGCCTTCGCTCAGAAGGTAGCTATTTTCCAACGCCAAACATGTTAGAAACAAAACAGTAATGTTCCAGCAAAATTATCTGTCAAACAGTCATAAACCACATAATTTAGGTACTTAACTCCAAAACTGATATCAGCAACCTCAGTCCAAGTGGCTGAGGAGACTTTGTTTTTTTTTGGCTCAGCCCCTCTGAGTCCAACCAGCTCCAACGCCCCCCCCCCCCCCCCCCCCCAAACCCCCGCTGGCCCAAAGTTGATACAGAGCCATCAATTCCATTAAGCACTGGTCTGATACACAAAACTAAAGCTCCCCTTTAGAACAGGTCTCTGAACCTGATAAGAGTTGGCCAGGAAATAGACCGAGTTGTAATTCATGATATGTCACTGTCTCAAAGTTTCCCTGCCCACCTTCTCCCCACAGATAACTCCAGACAGTTCTACTTTGTGACTTAATTACAGACAGTGGTAAGTCTGAGATAAAGTCATCTTTTACAGGGAGATTTAGTTTGTTCTACACTCAAAGCGCAAAAATGGGAGGTCTGAGCAAATATGAAATGTCCCTATTGATTTCTTCAAATTACACAAAATACACAAGTATATCCTGTTATTTTCTTTATGATTTCTTACTTTCTCTTCCACACACTTGATAAAGGATGAGGCTTATTTTGTCTCACAGTGCCACTCTGGGTCAAGTCCGCTTTGTGAAGGGAAGCATATCTACTTCCTTGCAAAGAGCCTTTTTGCCAACTTGCAGTTGCCCACCTGTGAGTACATTGGTGTGTAATCATGCATGACCTTGTAGTGTATGAGTTCAAAAGATGTTTTTTGCATTGAAGCAACTGTGGAACACCTTACAATGCTAGCAGGTGGGCCAGTTCAATTTTTCATGTTACATGTATTAAGATTCTGAATATTTCTCAGAAACCTTTTGCTCACAAGCAAGCTCACAAAAATTGACACAGGTAATGATGCCTCGTGGAGGACTTCTCCCTCTGAATGTAAATATGACTAGGTGTCCGCACAGGCTAGTGGTTCTGAGTACAGCAGCACAAGGAGCTAATGTCCGCACGCTAACATGGTCACACTTACAATGTTAGCATGCTGATGTTCAGCAGGTATAATGTTTACCATGATCACCATGTATTTACCACGTCATACTTTAGCATGTAAGGATGTTAACACTAGCTATAGCACTTAACACAAATATACACAAAAGTACAACTCTGGCTGATGGGAATGTTGTTAGTTTTGAAGTTATTTAGTCACAAACCACATTAGTGGATACATTTACATACATTTACATTTTTACATATATAAAATTTTATCCTGATGGTGGTGCTAGAGGAAAAGGTTCATTAAAGTTATCACAGTTTATCCTTGAGGGGGACATCAATGTCTGGACCAATTTCATGGCAATTTCTGAGTTCCTGGTTGGACGCAAAAACGCTTCCATGCCACAGTATCATGCCTAACCAAGCACCTATGGCCACTTTTGCTAACTAAACAAAAACAATTAAAGTAAAACCCAGAACGAATTGTTGCAAATTTCCCCCAATATGTGACTAATACAGGACTATCTTTCCTTATCAACAGCAAATCCAGTGGCTGCCTTCAAAAATAAAACTTGTTTCTTCACTAATCCTCATTTTATTAAGGTGGATAAAGGAATCAAATCAACCAGGATAGACTTCAGGCTGGACTTCTGCTAAATTAAGAAAAGTTACCCTACTAGACTACTACTGGTAGAGATAATATAAATCCAAAATGTCCCCGAATTATTCTTACTAAAATCACAGTGCTTCCTAATTTAAATTTGAACAAGCCACCTTTGACTATAAAACACTTTGCAAAATCTAGGATTTCCAGTTCCTTTATCCTCTGAAAGGTGTCTAGGCAGTCACACAGCAGAAATGAATGACCAGGGATCACTGGGAATAACATTTGATTTCAAGTACATACCAACTAAAATGATTTCCACTGGTTTCTTGAGCACATTTATCCAAAAGAACAATGACTGTTGATAAGGATCAGAAAGAGCAACTCAATAACAAGAAAATAATAGTCCACACTCCAGGAGGTTGATGACATTGAAAAAAGTACACACGATTGCAACAGTCTGACTAACATTTCCATTCCACAAATAAAAAAAACACTTTCCTCTTTTTTTTTTTCTTTTTTCTTATGGGAGGGCTGAAGTCCAAAGAAAAATGATTACCGTTTGCGTGAACACTCAGGGAGTTGAAAATCTTAGAAAGGAATTGCTGTGTTTGTGTGATGTTTTGTTTCAAGGTTTGCTGTCAGTCTCTAGATGCATTCAGAAAGAGAGAGGGGAAAAGAAGTTGGAGCTGGATGTGGAACACAGTGTTCCCAGCACAGACTACAGAAGCGTATTTGATATTCAAGTTGTTGTGTACAGATTGGTCTGTTGGACAGACAAAATGTGCTACTGCAGAATTTGAATGTAGAATGTCAGGCTTTTAAAACCTAACCCACAATATAGAGCGATCACTTTATTTTTTACTCTGAAATGCATAAGTAATGATCCCAGGTTTTGTTAAATGGTGCTTCCTAATTTTTTGCAACAAGGTATTTATGCTTGTATTTACCAGAAAGGTTCACTAAAAGCTCAGATCTGCTTCTCATGTTTTGGCAAGTAACACAATTAAAATACAAAAAGCAAACACTGTCACAAGTGCCTGCTTCCAGTGGCTCATTATATCAGTAATTATGTCAGTAAATAGATTCATACTTGGATGAAAATGGACAGCAAATAAACAGTGTCCAAGTTCTCCAAATGTTGTCCCTCAACAGCATCATCTTGCATTTTGAGTTTTGGGTCAGACATACTTTCCCAGCCCCTTTTTGCAGATGGTGATTAAATCTTTAATTGTCAAGGGGAGGTGGGACTGCGGAGCAGAGAGAGGAAAAACTGGCAAACAGATTTTTAATTATGGCCCACTAAATTAAGATACCCAGATTCAGTCCCATATCTCCGGCTGATCTATTCCTCCTCTCTCTCCCCACTCCGATGCCCCATGGCTCTGATTGTATTACTCATTCAGAGATCATCAGTCATTTCCAGTCAGTGTACAACATGGCCGCATATCATAACAGCCCAGGAATGAGAGAGGGAGAGACAGGGAGTGAGGAAAATTGGAAATGGCCAAGGAAGAGCAAAAAAAAAAATTGGGACTCCTTCACTGTTGCATGCTTCAAATTCTCTTAGTCGAACGAGGAGAGTCTTCCAAGAGCAGCGAAATAATTACCACTGTGTTTTTCAGATGTAAAGTGCACATTTGTTAAGATAACTCTAATTAATGTTAAGCAAACATGTAGGGCCATGGCTAATTTACGTTATCACTTATTATGCCAAATAAAAGGAGTCTAATACTCTGCATACCGCACTTCACTTGTTTAATAGTCCATGGCCACAAATTAAGACTTCTGAGGTTTAAAATGTGACACAAGGCAGAGTTCCAATGTGGATATTGTTTTTAAGAAAACGTGAGCATACTTTGTGCCTCCCTCAGTCCCACAGGCTGGATATAATTACTGAACATCACACTGCTCTCAACATGTCTGAAATGTCCTGCCTGAGCAGACATAAGGATTTTTCTTCCCCCCCTACATCCGTCTGTGTGTACAGTATATGTGTATGCGAGCCAGGTCTGGAGACGCACATAGAGTATCATGTAATATAATACAAGCATCCGTCAGGCATACAGTACATACATCCATTTGTTGCATCTTTGTTCGTTTGCTTTGGCTGCATGAAGCCACCTCTGTGCAAAAACAGTCATCACATTGCTCGCTCACATAATAAGTCTCCGGGACATCAAAACAAGCATAGCAGCAGAGGAAGTGACAGTGAGTGTGTGTGTGTGTGTGTGTGTGTGAGAGTGGCTATGTGTGTGGAGACTGAGGATTATGGGGTCTGCTTTGCCAGATGCTTAATTATGGGGCTTTTAAAAAAAAAAAAATAAATAAAAAAAAAAGACTTGTTGTCAGTACCTACTCGTTCTGAATCAGGTGACTCGGGGACACAACTGAGATGTTATTTGCCATTAAAATGTTGTTGTTATTTGGCAAGTAAACCACCATACACTTGCTAGTACAGCATCGATGGAGAGTTAATTATAGATAGGCTTAGTTTTCATTCAGTCACTGCTCTTTCATTTGACACATGACACTTTTCCTTGAGTGCAGCTCATGCTCATTGCTGACATGTAACTCCATCAGAATTTCTTCATTTCTGTGGGGATATGTTTAACTTTTGGAACAGTGATCACACAAGTGCTGTATATCAAACTGAAATATCACTTCACCGGCACTGCTTAACTCCTGTAACTCCAAACACACTTACGTTTCCTCGAGAACAAAGCTGCTCTCCTCGCATTTATTTAACAAGGACAGCCTCATGAGCAGTGCTCTGATACTGTAGCAACAGGCACAACTTCTAGTTTTTAATTATAGTCTTACTGGGTACATTTACATTGTCTTACTTTCCAATATGGATTTTGCTTTATTTTCTTACATTAGGTGAATGAAGGTTTTATTATTTGCAGTAGTAGGACTGTATTTGTGAAACCATTATGACATTTTTTATGAGAGTAAGCTGGATGTCATCCTATTGCTAATTCTATTATATTATACTTATTCTATTAAATATTATTACACTTTATTTTATTAAGATTACACCAATTCCATGTAGAGGCTTTCATGCCCCTGCACGGGTGAACACTCTATCAATGTTTATTCAGTACTCAATGTCCTACACTTTTTTTTCAGCATAAGGACAGAGTTACAATGAATGAAGAATCTCCAAAAGTCTTACTTTTCATGACTGGACAATGAAGAGCCTAACCGAATCCAACATTCTGTATTCATCAGCCAGAGAAGCAGCTGAATACGAGGGGAGTGAAATGTTGTTTTAAACAGGCAGAGTGAGGACAGCCTGCCACAGAGTTTGGGTCATCAGTGTGGTCATTAAGCAGACTGTAATGGGCCATGAGAGAGGCTGTTCTGCTCGGGCACCGGGCTGGTCGACCTGTGGATCACACGGCCATTATCAGCCGACGGATCGCACCATTATGCCCTTGATGGAGGGGAACTCTGGATGTGGCTGGAGGAGACAGAAAAATGGTCGCACTGTGCCGCAAACCTGCAGACAAGCAGGTGTGGAAATGCATATGCAGAGGCAAACACGTAGACATCCTCATAATGAGGTTGTGTGTGTATATTCATATTCATGAGTTTACATTTAGTAAAAATTTATCAGGATCACACACCTGAGAGAAATTTTTACATTCCTTTTTTTTTTTTTTTTTACAGCAATGGTGGCACCTGGCTACAGTCTCCTCTCCAGTTGTACTGTTTCGAACTGCACCTGTGTGCATGAATTCAATTCCTTTTTTTCCTCTAATTTATGGATTTCATACAAGAACACAAAAGGTCATGAACATGTGCATGCAGCAGGGAAAGTTAAACGTGAGGGATCACAGAGGAGTACGAAACAAAGATGGCAGAATCGCATTCACCACTACAAACCCTAATCACAGTAAATGTCACCCCAGCCACTCACTCCTGCCACTCCTTCCTATTTCATTTCATTTCCTGCCACAGACTTGTCTGTCCGGATGACTTCCTGACAAAATGAAATGTGTTTCTTTTGTCTACATGCCTAATAAGGCAGCTTTCATAAGAAGCCTTGGAATAAAAAAAGAAAATAAAGAAAGACATTCAGTGTTACAAGATTGCTTTGGGAAAAGAAATAAACCAGCAACCCTTTTCTGTGGCAGTGTAGTATTCCAGCTGCTGCTCATTATTTCTTTACCCTATCCAGCCTGTTAGGGTTCCGCTGAAATGTCCTAGGACAGAGCATATATAGGTTTTCATGTTTTATATAAATCAAATGAATACGGAGCACTTTCTTGAGTGATATCCATGCAGTGATGTTTTTTTTAGACATAGCTTGAAAAAAAAAAAAAACTCCATCCAAAAACTTCAACAAAACCCCCCGCATCCCTTGAAGTTATTTTGCATCTATTGGTCCAAGTTTTTGATGGCAAAGCGTGTAGCTAGCAGACATCGCAACACTCATTAATCTTAGAGTGCCTCTCCTGGTGGGAGTTGGGGAATTGTAGACGTTATGTCTCTCTCTACATCCACTGAGTGCTCAGTCCCACTGCCAGCAGTGGTCCGAAGAAGTGAAGAGGAGGAGGCCGGTCTCGATGGAGAGGGATGTGGGCAGCTCAAGCCCACAGCAGCTCGAGGACAACACTCACACAGCATGGCAGTTGGCCAGACAAACTGTGTTGAGAGTCAAACTCGCACCAGTCACTGATGGAGTTCACTGATTTTTGAAGCCTGTGCGAGAGACTCCACATTTGGTGGGGAGACTGTGTGTGCAAGAAGGGGGGGGCATCCCTTTTCAAAATTCAGAGTATCAAAAGATGGATGATTTCACAGTTAGGGATTATTTCTTCTCATTTTATCCTACTCTCCCTCATGCAATCTGCTTCATCTGTTTTCCTCTTTGTCTCTTATTAGGCTTTCATAAAGTGCACACAAAATGTTTTATTTGCCCGCCAACCAATCAGAGCAGGAGGTCTGGACATGCCAGTAATTGGCATGTCCATTTGGCCAACTCTTATGTTGGTTGCCAACAGAAATGAAGTTAGTATGGTAAAATTGTCGACGCCACAAGAAACATTTCCGACTTCAAACACAGCAGACAGCATGAAAATCAAATAGATATGTGGGGACCACAAACCCATCCAATGAGCAGACATCTTTGAAATGTAGTTATGAGTTCTAATTGTTCATAGAAAATATTTCCCATAACATATTTCAAGGTATAACCGATATTCCAAGCTTCCCACTGATCTGAATATGTATTTCTATATATCAAATTTTATATATAATGGACTCAACATTTAACTTATTTTCACAAGCCTACACTGTGCTTCTTAAAATTGAAATAATTTAAAACGAAATACAATAAACTTGCCACAGTAACGTTAGAGAGGAGAGCAAATTCATCATGCATGGTTTTTTAGTATTCAGTCACAGTGATTGATTTGTATGTCAGCAGCCGAGACATTCAGAGGTGAAACAGTCTTTTTCCAGTGCAGTCCCACCATGCCCTTGTATCCTGACCTTTTAGTCAAATCCATCAATTACCTCCCTGTTTTTAAACTCATTTATACTGACTGCTGAAAAAAAAAAAAAACTCCATCCAAAAACTTCAACAAAACCCCCCGCATCCCTTGAAGTTATTTTGCATCTATTGGTCCAAGTTTTTGATGGCAAAGCGTGTAGCTAGCAGACATCGCAACACTCATTAATCTTAGAGTGCCTCTCCTGGTGGGAGTTGGGGAATTGTAGACGTTATGTCTCTCTCTACATCCACTGAGTGCTCAGTCCCACTGCCAGCAGTGGTCCGAAGAAGTGAAGAGGAGGAGGCCGGTCTCGATGGAGAGGGATGTGGGCAGCTCAAGCCCACAGCAGCTCGAGGACAACACTCACACAGCATGGCAGTTGGCCAGACAAACTGTGTTGAGAGTCAAACTCGCACCAGTCACTGATGGAGTTCACTGATTTTTGAAGCCTGTGCGAGAGACTCCACATTTGGTGGGGAGACTGTGTGTGCAAGAAGGGGGGGGCATCCCTTTTCAAAATTCAGAGTATCAAAAGATGGATGATTTCACAGTTAGGGATTATTTCTTCTCATTTTATCCTACTCTCCCTCATGCAATCTGCTTCATCTGTTTTCCTCTTTGTCTCTTATTAGGCTTTCATAAAGTGCACACAAAATGTTTTATTTGCCCGCCAACCAATCAGAGCAGGAGGTCTGGACATGCCAGTAATTGGCATGTCCATTTGGCCAACTCTTATGTTGGTTGCCAACAGAAATGAAGTTAGTATGGTAAAATTGTCGACGCCACAAGAAACATTTCCGACTTCAAACACAGCAGACAGCATGAAAATCAAATAGATATGTGGGGACCACAAACCCATCCAATGAGCAGACATCTTTGAAATGTAGTTATGAGTTCTAATTGTTCATAGAAAATATTTCCCATAACATATTTCAAGGTATAACCGATATTCCAAGCTTCCCACTGATCTGAATATGTATTTCTATATATCAAATTTTATATATAATGGACTCAACATTTAACTTATTTTCACAAGCCTACACTGTGCTTCTTAAAATTGAAATAATTTAAAACGAAATACAATAAACTTGCCACAGTAACGTTAGAGAGGAGAGCAAATTCATCATGCATGGTTTTTTAGTATTCAGTCACAGTGATTGATTTGTATGTCAGCAGCCGAGACATTCAGAGGTGAAACAGTCTTTTTCCAGTGCAGTCCCACCATGCCCTTGTATCCTGACCTTTTAGTCAAATCCATCAATTACCTCCCTGTTTTTAAACTCATTTATACTGACTGCTGAAAAAAAAAAAAAAAAAAAAACTATAAAAAGGACATACTGTGTCTCAGCACATGCACATATAAACACACATTGCTGCATGCAGGTACTGTGTATGCATGCATACCGACATGCATTCTTGACAAAAATTGATTAATGATCAGGCTTGATGGGTTCACCCTGCTATAAGCCGCTGTTAGAGCCACACATTTACGTGGACTACTTGCGAGGATGCAATGTCTGCAAAAACGCCCGTGCTGTACTCAGAATGTTCTGCTTACTCTAGCGTTTAACACGGTACAATAACTTGAAATCTGATTTAATATTATTTGACATCAGTGAGCAACAAGTTGCATTTAAAGCGATCATCTGCAAGACCAAATTCTGAACTTAAGCATGTCATATTCTTCAAATTTTAATGCACTCACTAAAATAATACATTACCCAGAGACCATTTGAAATATGCCTGGGTTAGCAAACATTCAATATGAGCAGAAATTTCTCTCTGTTAAAGTAAATGCCTAAATACTGAGACCGAAACAACTGAGCAACTGAATAGATCTCTACAGTAAATTAATTTAAAGGAATAGTTAGACATTTCGGGAATTCGCTTTTCAAATTCATTCTCCGAAGCTATACAACTAGCAAGTTATAAGTTTAGCTTAGGCTGGAAACTGGGGTTGACAGAGCTAAGCTAGCTGTTTTCCCCTGCTTCCAGGCTTTATGCTGGCTAAGCTAACAGGCTGCTGGATGTAGCTTCATGATTAGTGTAAATAAAGCAGAGTGGTGTCAACAACGGACAACTTTTTCTAATGCCTGTAAATGAATTTCAAAAAGAAAAGAACACTGTTGATATACGATGCTCTGTTTTAATTCTGTCTCTACCATTACTGATGCCTGTAGTACAAGAACCACTGGTAACAAAGGACCCTCTTAGACAAGGGACATCTGGCACAAAATCATTTGACCAGATGTCCTATGTGATAGTACAGCAGCATCTTTGTCCTTTACTCTCCAGAATGCAAACATGGCTCCCAGAGCATAGAATGAAGGAAATCGGACTGCATATCCATCAAATGCCTTGAAGGCATATACAATGTGAATCAACAGACTAGAGGCAAATACTGAGATTTTAAGTAGGGTAGGTAGGTAGAGAAGGTACAATCCATCGTGTCAGTCATATATGAAGCAGTATGGACTCAAAAATACAATGAACCAAGGTCAGTATCTCTCACAGCTCCCCTCATTAAATAGCTTCCTGTTTGAATAACATCAACATTCAGGTGTATCACAGACTCTCTAATAGAGAGTAAACTATTTTCTCAGAGAGGACATCTAAAAGGACATTTAGCCATGGAATTAACATCCCTGTTGATGCATCACTGTGACCCTTGGCAGTGAGTGTGATTGTGTACAACGTGTTAAGCTATTGCTTATGTAAACACAAATATGACAATCAATAGCTAAATGACCACTTATTGTAAATGGAAATACAGATATAGGAAAACCCACTGCAGTTTGCCATGACATACCCACAGTCCATCAGTGAACCTTCGGAAAGTCTCATTGAGAAAGCCATTAACTGAGCTATGATGCTTGTCACCCTGCATTTGATCAATGCTTGGATTTTAAAGCCTCTTTTAAAATGTCACATCTACTTAATATCACATTATTCGCCAAATAGAGTCCAGGCCTTGAAGGATTTTCATGCCTTCCAAAAGCGGTGGACATTCTCTCTCTCGTGAAAAAATCTGCAGGCAAATGTCACCTGAATGGTATTTTGTAAATTGAATATCAAGGATTTTATGTCATTTTAAATGCCCATTTCAAATACTGTATGAATGGAGGTAAATATGTGCTTTTTTCTTGAGGTTTTTTCAGTCAGTTAAATTACATTATAGCCCAGATGATGTAAATTACAATTTGCAAATTGTGTGTGTAACATTTAAGGAAAAAAAAACATTCAGTCTTTGAGTTAAAAATGCATAGGATATTCTAAACAACATACAAACTGACACAGTGCACATCATTATGAAAAGAGCACACAAACATGGCACTGAGCCCGTCTTTGCCACTGTTATTTTATCCTGCTCCAAGTACATGAAACTAGTGCTGGGTTTAACACTAGAGGGCTCACATGCATTGCCATACAGTGGAGCTCCTCTTTGTTTAAGCATTGGGGAGGTTGTTAGAAATCTCTCGCTATCACACAGATGACTGTCCAATGTATTATTGATTATGCTTTACTGTGCCGAAACATCCCTTTTACAGCCACGGACAAAAACACTTCTCAGTAGATGGAATGTAACATCTGAATTCATAAGTGAGACTGCATCATGTCCCATGACAGCAGAGTGCAAACTGAGGACAGGGCGTGGGGGTGGGGTGGAGGGCTTTGTGTGTGGCGGTGATCTCTGATGTCCAAGTCCTGTAAAGTTTGTGTTTTCATGTGCACACTCTATCACACAGCCGAGTCAATCCTACACAGTAGCAGTGCATGTGTAAGCCTTAGCAAACTGAGCAGCTGGTCTCCCCTGTGGGAGTCATTAGCAGTGAAGCTCATCCTTTTGTCACACACTCCAGTGTCTGTCCCTCACCTCTCAGCCCGACCTCTGGGCCCATCATGCTCCCGCTGCACACCTGGCTTTGCTCCTTCCTTCTTCTCTCTGACTTCAAGGCTCCTCTGGCTGGCTGCTCCCATAGAAACTGAGCTAGATAAATAGAAAGAAAGGGAGAGAGGGTGAATGAGCAAGATAGAGACTGGCTGGAAGAAAGAAGGAACACAGATAGAGAAGGGGCGGAGGGAGAGAATGAGGTCTGTCAGCTCTCCACAACCTATTATCCTGGAGTCCTGGAGGACACTGCTAGCCCCCCGTACATACCTCTCCTTGTACAGTTAGAGACAAAAAAGAGAACTCACTCTCACTTTCTTCCTCTGCACCAGTTCACGTTATTTCCTTAAATCCCTCGCCTCCCTCTTCCATCCATCCAACCAGCCATCCAGCCTGACTGTCTGCCTTTTTCTCGCTGCCTCTCCGCAGTCATGCCACAGGGAGAGTCAGTTATATGAAAGCCTCCTCTTCTTCCCTAATCTCAGCATGGCAGAGAGGATGGAGCTGGCTTTGCTTCAGATACACAGACCCCCACTTGCTTGCCTCTGCCCAGAAAAATCTCTGCTCATAGTTACCACTGACAGTATGCCAACACACACTCCACACCAGCCCAACAAGCCCCAACGCTTGTCTCCTTTATGGCTCAGCTCTGACCCTACTCAACCTTGCATGTACTTACTAAGGTGTAAATTCAAATTGTTTGTCTGGCCTCTCTTCAGCATTTGTGAAATAGATATTTGAAAATGGATTAAGAGGTGGACTGAAGGGAAGATAGGGGGTGAGCAGGTGGCTGGATTTAGGGATGAGTGCTGTTCCAGGAATTCTATAGTTCTTCAATGGAGATGCCCCCTGCTTCATTTATTTCAGACAGAAAATGAAGTGCAATTGATCCCAGGGGTGGGTAGTTTGAGAGAGAGAAAAAAATACATCTTTTCCTGTCAGGTAGCTGACTTAAAAATGCTGAATTGAGGAAAATTAACTTGATTTCTAGGCTTGCCTGTCTGTCATATTCCATATCTATTGCACTCACTTTGGATGGTTGAGGAATCTTCCCAGAGGACCGAGACCATCCCTCACTGGATCCGAACATAGACAGAGTAGATTGGGAGTGAACTCCCTTTATGGATTTTCGCTCCAAATAAAGTGGCTCATTCCCGCCAAATGGCCGTGACCCCGACACAATTAACCTGGCAATTTGTCACTTTCAAGGGCATCCACTGGGAGTTTGGGAAAATTGGCCAACTTGTCCTCATCCCTCACTCCCCGATCAGTAATGGAAGAGAGAAGCAATGATAGAGATGATTAACCGTAACCTATGCATTATCTCTGTCTTTTTTCATCCCTTCTTCTGGCTCCTTCAACCAATTCTTCATCTCTCCTTCTAAATTGTCTCCTCTGTTTGCTTAGATATGTTTACTCGTCACTCGAGTGATGTCAAAGGCCCACAGCCACAGCTTTTACTTAAGGATCACTGTTTACCCTCCTTTACTAGCCTGTTAATCACTACTGCGACTACTGCATGTGGAAGCAAAGTGATGTGGGCCCTCCCAACTGGATGAATGAAAATAACATTGATTTCCTATGGAGGCTCCGTGCCAGACCCAGTGCACAGGCTCACAGGGTAGATCAGGTGTTAATGAATATCAATGTTAATCTAATGAAGGAGCCAAAAGAAGAAGAAAAGAAAGGCAAGCTTGGAGCAGACTGTGGAGAAAGATGAGCTTTCAAAGGTTACTTGAGGAGATTAAATATTTAAACGCACAGTATGTAACTTCTGTCGCCAGGAGTCTCTCAATCAAAACAATAAGAAAAGACAGTGTTGGGTGACGTCATGAAATGGCGTTGGATAGAGAGAATTGTTGTATTCACCACAATTACTGTCAGACCGGACAGTAATTACCGGAAATTAAAACAGACCCGGTGATTATAACCGTTAACAAAAAACACTAAATAAAGCAGGTTCAGGTTTAAAGTCAGTGTTTCAAGGACGCTTGTTTCAGGGAAGAGTTGGGAGCTCAGACTGCTGCTAGCCTTTGTTTTGATTGTTTTCTCTGATAATTTATGAACCAGACGTCAATGGGATTGTTACCGGCAGCCGAATGATCCACAGGGTGTCCTCCTCTCCATAACAAACAGACCAGGGGATTAAAACTGGTAGAACCCCCCATAAAGCTGTTTCACTTTAGAAATCACTAATTCCTGGCGCCCCAGTTTACCTGCTCATGGTGGCTCGGTTCCGGTCCGACCCGTGGACCGCATGTCATCCCCTGTTTCTGTGACTTTCCTATCTCTCTCACTGTAGCGATCCAGATAAGGGTAAAAATGCCCTAAAAAAATAACGTATAAAAAATCTGTGATTTACCGATGCTTGTCAGCAGACACATGATGCCTAGTACAAGGACTGTATATAAAGGTCTAGTAGTTGCTGCAAACCGAGACTGCTTACCTTGGATTCCTTCATTTCGTATGAACCAGAGTTCAGCAGGTTTTTACAGGCAGCCGAATAATTCACAGTGATCTCCTCCTTTTAATTAAAACGGCTGAGCGTCGGCGGAAAGGGAGTAGCTGAAACTGAGACTGCTTACCTTAGTTTTTGTTTTGTTTTTTTTAAATATATTTTGAACCAGTCATTCAACAGATTTTTCCCGGCTGCCGAATTATCCGTAAAGGTGCCCTACTCTCCATAAAGGACCAGGGGATTAAAATCGGTAAACTAATAAAGCAGTTTCACTTCACAATCTGTGATTCGGCAGACACAGGACAGGACGTCTCCAGCACCTGGGAGCTGAGCTGCCTAACATTTGCCTGGCCTTTTTCTCTGATAACTTAATATCCAGATGTTCGTTAACTAAAATCCTTCATCTGGTTAAAATATATAGTTAAAAACCACCAAGGTGTATAAAGTGCATCTGGCTTAAAACTAGATAAAAGTCCATTCTGAGCTTCTGACAGGCAACTACAACACTCACCCATGCATAGAGGATATGCGTTCACGTTAAACTTCGGCTGACTACGCCTGACTTGACGGGCAATGTGAACTGCCGGAGTATTAAACGACTGCAGTCGAGTCTGACAACCGTCTACTTCCCATAGCGCGAGTTCACCTGTGTCAGCAGGTTGTTCACACAACTCACTGCGGACAACTGAAGAGCTGTTCTGTTTCTTCATTTAAAAATGATGGGTGTTACCTTCAATATGTGATTATATATGACAAACATAACTGTTTTGGAAAATCTAGTCACATTGTTTACTCCCCCAAACACATGTTGTTCTTAAAGCATGTTCAGACCAGACACAAGTTTACTTTAGACTTTTGACACATGAAATTAAATCTCAGTAATGTTTTATGAAAACATGGAGGCTGATGGGTTAAGGTGTGTGGAGGGAAAGGTCACTCATTAAATATCTGGCCACCATGTTGTCGGGAGGTGAAAAGAAGAAATCTAAAGAACAAAAAACATGACCTATAAGAACATCACTTTTACTGTAATGAGCTCTGATCTGTTTTACAGCTTTCTGTTGGAAATGAGAACTATAGTGTTGATGTCCATATGTAAAAAAAAAAAAAAAAAAACCTGTCAGAAGGAGGTGATCAAATAAATTGCTTTCCCTTAAATCATAAAAGAGCTGGAGTGGATAGTAGCTAGTAAAGTAACTATAGTAACTAGTAACTAAGTGCATTTACTTGAGTCATTAAGTCCTTGAGTCCTTTTACTCAGTTGAATCAATTTCTTTTGTTGATTCAGTTGTTTTTATGTCCATGTCAACAGTCTTTTTTTTTTATCATATGCTACAAGCTTTTATTCTCCAGATTCTACAGTCAGTTCAGTCAGTCTTTAATTTAATAGTTTCTTCATTATTATCACCATATAACATGTTTTACTCCTCCCCTTTCCCCCTTTTAATGTGTACATTTTAACTGACTTACTTTGTACTTTTATCTGAGAACATTTTTACACAAGTAATTTGATTCCACTTGATTTAAATTAAAACAGTACTTTCACTTGAAAACAGGTTTCCAGTACTTTTTCCAGCTCTACATAAATTAACACATTTTACCTTTCACTGCTGGAGGTTACTAATCTAATTTAACTTTCACAGCCCTGATAATAACCCTTAGTTTTCCTTGGCAACTACTCCTTTACTCAGATACTTCGGAGCTTTGACTTTATCACAGCCATTCTTGTTTGGCCTTATCCCCCTCCAGTGGAGCGATTATCAGGGCGACAGGGTGAAGCCTGTCGTCTCAACACACACCAGGTCAAAGCAGACTGTCCTCCCCTTGCTCTGCTACCATTGTTAATTCTCTCCTATTTTACACCATTGATCTCCTGCCTCCCAGCTCAAACATCCAGGTCTTTGTGGAGCTGTTAAGCTGCTCCACTACTGGACTTTCTGCCCTCTTGTTGCGAGCGCAATATCGATCCCTAGCTCCTCATGAACTGACCGCTGGGTTAAAAAAAAAAAAAAGCAAACGTGAGGCACTTGGTGTGACAATGTGAGACAATGTTAATGAAGAACACTAGTCATTTACATATCTGGCAAATTTATTTCTGTGTCTAGTTCACATTTCCTCAGATATAGCTTATGCATTTTCCTGTGCATGATCTGACCTGGCTTATGTTGCCTTTTCAAGTCTCTCAAAACAGTGTCAAATCTACTCTCAAAACACTTCTGGATCTCCAAACAACAACACACTGACATGTGACAATGTTTGAAAAATTCTTCTTCCAATTATGGGAGAGGAAAGACTGGGATGGCATGCAACAAGTTCCTTTGCTGCATCTGAACTTACAGTGCTCAGATGTAGTTATGTTATGTACTCATTTTTATATGTGCCTTTGTTTATATGCGCCTTTGACCACTGTTTAAAACATCTCCTCCAAACTAAATGGCAACATAAGTCTTTTGTCTTTTGTCCTCCTTGTTTTTTCTGATGTGACACCCTTATCAGCAGAATTACATAGTACATCTCAGAGATTTAATTATATGATTTGCAATGGTTTGGTTAAGTTTAGGCACAAAAAACGATTTGGTGAAGTCAATTAAAAGCAATAGTTCTGGTTATTTGAAATGGGGTTGTGCCCATATACTCCCAGCTGCTTCCCTAAACTGAGAGGGCCCCAATCCAAATTGTAGTGACTATGTATAAGTAGCTCACACAACCCCACATTAAATAACCCGAACTATCGCTTTAAGGAAAACACTGCTTTTAAGCAGCAGTGTTAAGTTGCTTTTTAAAGGTGCACAGTAGAATTTTTTTCGTGACAAAGAAAAGTTATGCTTTTATTTATATCATAGTTTTTTTTCCATTCTACTAAAATTAATTTTATTGTATTGATGAGGTCTAATAAACATGTAGAATTTATTTCCTTTCCAATAAAACGGGGGAAAATGTGAATACTGCATTTTTTACATCAATGTTTACTTGCTTGTAGTTTTCTTCTGCTTTGCTACCTTTGTGCGCTACTGCCACTAACTGTTGATCAACTGAATAGCAGAAAGGATTGGCACAAGTGTGTGTTGACTCACCCAGTGTAAAAACATTTTTCCATCGGCTGACTAGTCATCAAAAACTCAACAGGGTACTTTTGATTTTCACATATGAATGAGCTTTACCTATTACACCCTCTATCCTTGACTGTTTTTTTCAGTCACAAGATGTGTTTGAAAGTTTTGTGAAAGATTATTGGACCCTGAGTTGAGGATCTCTTTGTGAGGCTATTTTCAAGGTCAATAATGAACCTTCAAGCTCAGTTTTTTTTATGCTTGTTTTATCCATTTTAACTTAAATCACCTAGACAACTAGCACAAACGAATAAATACATGAATAAATATCAAACACTATTGAACAAATGTCGCCTTCAACAACTAATAAAAGAGATGAGTGAATCTTTGTGGGAGTCAGCAACCCCTGGAGAGTCATCTATCCCCCCGCCCATCCCTTTTTTACCTACTTATTCAACTCAGTGCAGCAGTGGTAACAGGGCAATCAGAGCAGCCCAGACATCGTTCCGCACAGTGACGTCCTCCAGCTCCCCTCCTGGGGGACAGCCAAGCACTTCCAGGTCAGCCGCAAGATGTCCTTTCTCCAACATGTCCTGGTCTGCCCTGGGATCCTACTCATCCACAGCACAGCCAAGGGGAGACGGCAGGGAACCATACTTACTACCTCATTTGGCTTCTCTCAGTCTGGAGGTGCAGCGGATCAGTGGCTATTAGGGATGGGCTGATCACATCATTGTCTGAGATGAGACAGTAAAATGGGCTCGACTATTAATGGAAAATTTGACCAGAAGTGTTTTTCTTTCTAGATGTCTGCTGCTGACTTTTTATACTTTATATACCTAAATGTAAATTGATTAATTTAGACAAGAGTGTTAGATCTGAAAATGTCTTGAATGCAAGTGGATGAGTGAAAACATCTAGGTGCTAAAAATGGATCAATGGAAAAACAGTCAGTTATTGCAAGTAGGGTCTTAAAGGCACAATTTGTGATGCGTACTCACAAGACAGTAGGCTAGGTCTAATACCTACACCAAAACAAGTGAAATGCTAACATACTAACAATGGCAATGCTGATCGGTTGTTTAGCAAGTTTACCATGTTCAGCACCTTAGTTTAGTACGTTAGCATGCTAACATTTACTAATTTCAACCTCATGTGATACTGGAGAAAAATCAATGGATTGACAGTGTCATTAGAATTTATCCTCTGGGAACCACAGCACTAAAAGCCAAAGATATCAACGTAATGGTGGCACTAGAGAAAAAAGTGCTAAAATAGAATCACTAATCCCACCCCACATATGGAAGATGAAGGTGGGTTGCCTGAAATGATAGAAAATGGTGGAGTTTATCCATGAGACCAGTTTAACAAAATGGTTTCAAGTACCAAAGACCGCACTGACATCTAACATAATAAAAATGCAGCACACACATCTGCTGCTAAAAGAAGGTTGTCTGTCATTCCACGGAGGGCAGAATCTGTGCTATCAAGTGCTCTACAACCGGATTAGAAGTCCTTAAAGATGTTTCTTTGACTCATAGAAGACTGTAATTGGGTTGAGAAAACTTCTAAAATCTTGGGGGGAAAAAAATGTCGGTTAAGAGATCAGCCATGACTGTGACAGGTGACAGGAGGTCAGGGCTGATTAAGGGACGAGGTTAAGAAGTGGCTATGTTATTGTCAAAGGCTTTTAAAGGATTGTTGGTCCATGTAGATGAGAGTTGAGAAAAATAAGCCGCTCTTGTATCCTCACAGGCTGCTTTCTGATATATCTGCTGCAAATCCTTCATAGTAGTGTGGGACATTTACAAGCATATCATTTCTGGAGAGATTTTCTGCAGTTTACCTTCACAGCCAGAGTGTTATCATTCAGTAACAACAGTATTAAAAGCAGGAACGCACATACTGTATATATTATATTTAGCACAGTAACAGTTTGTGCTGCGAATCGAAATTTGTTGTGAAGCTTCGGTTCTCCTTAAAACCTGAAAAACATTGACTTGATGAACTTTTAATGACGGCAGGTAACAGTTGAATCCTCCCTTAGCGCTTTCTTTTGCAAAGGTACCACCCATCCAATCCATCTGTCACTCTTTCCCTCCCTCTCAAGTGCTCACCTTGTTTAACGTTACCCCTGCCACATTCCCCACCCACCCTTCACCCATTTCTCACAGCCCGTGGAAACAGTTTGTGGTAAGAAAAAGAAAAAGGAAAAAAAACTGGATTTGACTCGCTCAAAATCTCTCTGGCTGAGGGAGTCAATAATTCTATTTCTCTACTCTTAACGCACCCAGACCCCCTCCCACATCCACTCCTCCACACCCCCATCCACATGCCTGCATTATCCTAAGCCAAAGCATTCGAGGTGTGTACGTAAGCCTCTGCAGTGCGCCTCATGTTTCATAAAGAGATAAGGACTACTAAAAATACCCATCGTGTGTGGAGAGATAGCCAAGCATTAGGAGAGGTATCAACAGCGGGCAGCCAGTAAAGCACCACCTCCTTTAATTCCAACCACAGACATCTAAGAACAAGGAAGCAGGATTCCATAGATCCAACCGTAGATACTCCTCTATACAGAAACATTGAAAGTATTCAGTTAAAAGAGCTCTGTATGGCTGCATTATTAATATTAATCTGCTCTACAAAGCAGGGATAGAGAACAAAGTCTTTCCAATGTATCATTCAGTGATAAACACTAAGAAAATTTGTGCAAAATGTCACAAATGCATAAGAAAGTGGATATACTATATGTGCACATCTGTTTCTGAAGAAATCCTGGGAGATTAGTTTTAAGAGCAAGTCCATTTCGATCATTTAGTCTTGATAAAACAGGCTTCCTGTGGTAATCTAAAAACTGAAATTGAGTTTGAACTCGGTATTTCTTTTTTTTTTCTTTTTTACCCGGAGCTCTAGACGTTATCTTCACCCAAGATTGATTCCCATTTAAGATTGATCCTCGACAACTTCAGCTGTTAAACTCATTATCACCTCTCATTGCGAGTAAAGTCGGCTCTCCAGCAAGTCTATGGTACATAATATCATATATAGCTGTTACATATTCCATTGCTCTGTTTAGGATCATATGCTAAAGCTGAAAAAGGAGAAATGTGTCAACAAGTTTCCTGCTGTTTCGACGCATCTGAGATCCTGTTGCTTAACAGAAGTTGATCCTCAGAGGGAGGTCTTGTCCCCTTCTGTACGCACAAGGCTGTGGCACAGCATGGTAAAGCCTGTTTGCACTGCTGTTTTTATCCATGCAAGCAGAGTACCAGGAATACAGCTGTGAGCGTGCACACACACACACACACACACACACACACACACACACACACACACACATACAAACTAATTGGAATGTCTTTTGTCATACTGAATCTTGGTGCAGCAGCTATTGTATGCGCATAATAAGTTAAGTTATATATAGCTTGTTAGAGAGAAACCGTGAGTGAAAAGGCGGTAGATCAACAATGTTTTGGCTTTGAGCAAGTGTTTCTCTCTCTACCCATCTAATTCCCCTCACACTATCCAGCACTCGTTCTGTTCTTTGCAGAGATTACATTTTTTAAATACTTAGACAGACAGATGGAATGAGACAAGGGAATGAGATAGGCATTTTAAGAAAGATAACAACCTGGCTTTACTTTGGGGAGAATCAGAAGAGCTAAATATTATGAGATGTATTTACTTTTTACTTGGTGAATCAAGTGACCAGCACGTTTTTCCTCCAACTCCTCTTAGCCTTCTTAGCCTTTATGTGGGCAAATTCAACCCTACATTAAAAACTCATCAAAGTTCTTAAAAGTGCCTTGACCCTCCGAATTATCAGCAGCAATCAATTATTCAATGTCAAAGACTGAGTGCTGATTTAGCTGAAAGATCTTTACTTTTAAAGTTTCCTGCAGTCAGAGAAAGTCTGACTAATTTCTACATTGCATGATGTCAAACACCAGTAAGGACACCTGTGACACAGTTTGATAAAGGCACATTAGCATCACTGTGGAATACTGAATTTGAATAATTATTACTCCTTCTCTTCCACTTCTACTTCGTCTTCCACTTTAACCTCTCCCTCTTCACCTTTCACTTCCAGCCATTATTTTTTATTTTACTTCTTCCTCCACCTCACCCTCTTCTTTGTACTCTTCAGCTTCCTACATTTTCTTTTCCATTTTCATCTCTTCCTCTTTGTCACTTTGTCTTAATCTTCCACCTCTTCTTCTTTGTCTTCCACTTTATTTTTCCTATTCATCTACTTCAACTTCTTCCACTCCATTTTCTTTTCCATTTTCATCTCTTCTACTCTTAATCTTTTTTTAAACAGTTCAGACAGGTGGTAGAGCGCAAGTCAGCACGCGGACCAAACAGTATAACCTATAGGCTATACAAGAGCTGTCCCAGGCTCCTGCAACTTGTGTGGAAGCTGATGGGCATTGCCTGGGTATTCCTCTCTGTGGTGGCAAAGCGCATGGCCAACTACCTCTTGGCAAACAACTATGTACATCGACACAAGTTGTCAGAAGGCAGCAGTCCCGGGGTTTCCTGACTGCGTGGAGCACTGGGCCATGATTTGGGAACAGATCCAGACAGCAAAGAACAGCAAAGGATGGGAGGATGAAAATGAAACCAGTCTTGTAGTATCTCAATCTGGAGAGGAGTCAGGAATGACAATGTTTCTGTCTCAGTCAATTGTGAGAAAACTTCATTCTTAGCAGACCAGCCTGTGCATAGCCCTGTAAGGCTTAACATGGCCGACCTGTCCAACAAGTGCATGGCGGCCTCTCTCACATCCCAGCTCAGGGCAGGTCTGAGCAAGATCGACCAACGCTTCCTACAAGTTCACCTTACACCAACATCTGATGTGGCCCTTGAAGTTGTGTGACATCAACTCAACAACAGCTCTGAAATGGACTCAAAAGACAAAAACTACATCCATAAACTGCAGGGCTTTCCTCAATGTCTTTCCAACATGGTACTGTTATGCAGAAACATCCTGATGCTTCTACTGAAATCCCAAAACCCATGTTTGAGCTTAATGAACTATCTGTCCTGTTTGTCCAACACACGAAGACACAGGTTTGCATATGACACAAGTGGAACGTGATGCAGAGAGTAAACCAGGCCTTCACTCGCAGCTGACACCCATCCCATGTGTCTAACCTTTCTTGTAGTATTTCACATGCACAGGCACTTAAACATCATGATGGTGTTTCTTTATCTGATAGTTCGCTTATGCCAACCTTTTTAATATAAGCTGATATGGAGAAGTCACTGCCACATCTTGTCATGAAAGCACTGCCGAGCTGGTGCGACCCGCCAACCCAGACACACTGTCTACAGACAGCCTGTCTCTCCCGATGACCCGAGAATGTATGAGCACTTCCCAAAAGGCCGAGCCGACACTAAAGAATTATCTCTCCGATGTGGTGAGCGGTGAAAAAAGTAGTGAAAAACTAGCTGATTCTGATTGGAGTGCCGTTAATCAGGTAGTCGTTCCCCCTGTGTACCGTGAGCAAGTTTTGTCTGTCTATTGGTTGCCTGCCCTGTACAAAAATGAAACTACCAAACAACAACAGTGGTCCAATTCCATTTCATCTTATACCTCATTATCTACTTATTATGATATTGAATGCAATATAATTTATGGTCTTACTTATACTTACATTATTTTCCCTCCACATAAAAAAAGCCTGTTGACACATCAGAAGCATGATAATTAAAACAGATGAACACATTTTTTTATTTTATCTCTCAGAATCTCTCACACACACACACACACACACACACACACACACTGAACTACTGCATTCTTGTGATAATAAGATATATTTCTGTTGTCACACTTTGCTTTTTCCATCCTGCTTGTAAAGGTGCAGACTGATTACAAATTATACAGTTCTGGTTGGCACAAACAAGGCACAGACTTCTGTTTGACAGGAAACAGATTACAACAGCCGGCGCAAACGCTTGAACTATTTCCAGTTCCTTAAGATCTTCTCCAGACCTTCACCACTTGGATTTCTAACAAGCCAAAGTGGGTGTCGAGTCATCGCTTGTGTCTCATCTTAGCAAGAATATGGATGGAAAAAGATTACTGCAGATGCACTCACCGAGCCTGCCCCACCAGTCCAGCATTTCATCTCTCAGTGTGATTAAACGGGAGACATTCACACCCGATTTGTTAATTCATCAAGACGATACCTTGTGGGATACAGAGGTTGTATTAATCACATTTTGGGCAAATTCATGTTGGCTTGCATAAAGCTCATACAGGCATGCATTACAGATTAGTCTTGTGGTGAAGGTGCCTCACCAGAGACTCATCGCATTAATATATTACTCCAGTCACACGGTCTGAAGTGAGAAAGAATTAGAGAGACAGACAGAGAAAGACTGTGTGTCTATTGCTGGAGATGTTATACAGTGAATATAAATGATGAACTTAAAATATCAACCAAAGATCTATGAGTGCCTTTTTGAGACGCAAAACCAATTTGAGATACAATAAATGGAGTTAGAGATATGAAACCTGCTGATTTGAGAACTTTTCTCACAGCCTCTTTGAAGAGATTGTCTGCTAAAAGTGAATTGTAATCAGCTGCAGAAAAGCAATACCTTGCTTGCTAGGAATACTGTTTAAGGCTTGTAAAATTCCCGCAGGGGAAGTGGTGGTGGGTGGTTGTTGGCCATCTTGTTTTCCCCTCCTTTGTCGTCTAATTTGTCTCATAAGTAGAAGGTTTTGTAACAGTCATTAGAAGGTAAATCCCCTTGGCTCAATGTGCCACAGTAAAGCACTGGCATTCGGGGCTTGATAAATGGACACTCAACACTGGTTATTATGATGAATGGGAATTTCACACTTGTAACTGTGCCAGGTATGAAAAAAAAAAAAAAAAAACCCCAGAAAGAAATTCCTCTCAAAAGTGCTGCCAATGGCAAATTGGAAACTGATGCCTATAGGGTCAGTTGACATTCACAGTATTGGCTTTTATTGGATTGTTGGACTTGCTTGAAGTTAGGCCAGGGTGTAGGGAGGTGCTTTGAGAAAACATGATCCATTTCCAAAAAAAGTTAGAAAAAAAAGTCCAATACCTCTAAGGCCAGCTGGGAAAAAAGAGTCAATAAATAGATCAACCATTACGATGGTGAGTGCAGATTAGTGAGGGTCCGTGGTTGTTTAGCCATCGGTAGAGAGTGCTAAGTCTTGTGCTGCAGACATGGATGCAGCCAACCAATACATTACAGCAACTGTATTATCATTAGAGAAGTACATGAGAGAGGGGTGGAGTGGGGTTGGGGTGATGTTGCAAACTACACTGGGTGTCTGATCAATGGGGGATCTCAAGCAGAGGAGAGAAAGAGAGTGAGAGGATGAGTTAAAGGGAGAGGAGAGATGCAAAGGGAAGGGAGGTACAGTATAGGCCAATTTAATCACAACCATCTCAGCTGGATAATAAGAGAGGAGCGGGAGAATATAAATAGTGAGAGAGAGACTAATGGAGCTCATTTTAGGAGAGTATTTAACCTATTTTAGAGAGAATCCAGGGTGATCAATTAAAAGCGCTTTTAGCCCAGGCCTCAACTTTAATTACTCTTCAAATGTGATTATTCTCTGACATGCTACCTTAGTTCCTAGAAATAGATATGATATTAGATACATTAAAATGTTGGCTGTTTTAGGCTGAAGCTAACTGTAGAGCTAGACCCAGAAAAATGGCAACCAGCATTACTGTGAATTCTTTTTAAATCCTGGATTCTTATGTATGTGAATATATGTTTATATGCACAAATGAGTGCATTGGGTGAATTTATTATTTCAGTTGCCATTTGTATGATTTGTTTTGTGTTGGGTTTTTTTTCCTGTCAGAACATTCTTTATTTAGCAATACTGGCTCAAAGGCATCAGGTTTGACCTACTGCTCCTGGCTTCAGTGGGTCTAACATTACTAATCCTAGATAAAGGGTAATGAAAGTTCCACTCAAAAGGTCGCTATTGCTCATATTACCTGTCATTTTGTTATGAACACTGTACTTTCGTCCATTTCAGGACAAGATTCTGTTGGAATAATTACTTCTTTTTTTTTTTTTTTTTTTAACCCTAGTCAGTTTAAAGGTCAGCTGAGAAGCAGTTTACATATTGGTCCTCTACACTGAACTTCACTGGAGACAGTTTGCCTTGGTTTTCTACCACAATTCCTTTGTTGCACCAGAAAACCTGAAGTAAACCACCCATGACTTCTACTGTGAGATTAAAAGATTCCTTTTTAGTATTTAGCTAAAAGCAAACCTGTGCCTATACTAAACAGACACACTCAGAAGGAAGATTTCTACACAACACATTAATATTGTTGTCATTTTTGTAGACCTTCTAAAGGTCTCTGAGAAATTTTCAGAATCTTAATCAGCTGTAACGTGAGGAATTGATCTGCTGTTGGGGTTTGTCTGCCATTGGTTTGTGATCAAATACTCTCAAAACTAATGACATTCTCACAAGCCTCAGCTGTACTACTTTGCGTTTGTTTCCAGTTAGCAAATGCTAGCATTCTAACACACTGACAGATGGTGAACACAGTAAACATAATAATGCATGTTACGGCTGTCATTGAGAGTGTTAGCATGCTGATGTTAGCAATTAGCATTTATAGGAGGCTTGTGCTCCTTGCCCTGACAGACACTGTGCATGCAAGAGGCAGCATTTTACAAATCTGAGTCACATCTGAGTAAAATAACAGACCAAGTACGAGAATACCACCCAGGTTAACAAATACTGTACATTTATTAATGATTTGTCATTTCTGTGTGCAGTAACGGAACTGGCATACTTGAAAATCAGGATGCAAAACCTAAAAATTAATACATTGTCTTAAGTACTGGTTGAGTGGCAGCCATAACATGACAGGTGACCTGTGGGTGCTGTGACAGCCTAAAATCCACTCTCCTCAGACACAGTGTCAGCAGTCAGTTAAAACCTTTGCCAACAGGTGTTCAGTCAATATGTGCTCACAGTCCCCAGGACACTAAAGAGGTCTGTTAGAGCCACAGCCAGCCTAGCAGTAGGCCTATTTGTTTGACAGTCAACCTAACACTAATCCACTGCTCTGAATCACTCTCAGAGTAGAGAGGGATAGAAATGGCTAGAGGGTGCAATCCAGAAAATATGCAACTCTGCACTCACATTTAGTTCCAGTGAGACTTTGTCTGATGTGACTCTTTGCAGAAACCAACGCAGAAATGTACACTCAGCCACACAGACCCCAACACACAAACATGGCAACAATACGGTGTAGATATTAGAAAAACATCATGTTGGATGGATGAAAAAAGAAAACAGACCAGGAGCTTTGATTTGGCGCTGTTAGCTATGTAAAACTCCCTGTCATCTGTCATATCTGATAAATGTAAGCACAGATATGTTGCTATGGGCCAGTTCTTCCAATAATTTACATCTTTCTTGCAAACCCAGCAGGAGGAGCGCCCTAGTCTGTCACAGAGGACACGAATGGACGACTTAGCGCATACCGACCAACACAAGCAATCATACTGCCATTCAGTGAGAAAGGAGAAGCTGAATGGCACACAAGCATCTTCTTGAGTGCCAATTAGGAAACTGACAAGTGGCAAAAACAGATTCAAGTGATGGGAATGAATCTATTTAGACACATTCACATGATAATTTAAGAGGGTTCTTTCAATCAGCTCAACAAACATATACTAATAACACTAGTATACACACTTTGCATCCTTGCAATTTTCCTTTTCGTAGTTAATGTCATACTGACTATTAATCCCACAGTCAGATGCAGGAACAGCGAACAATAAATCGAAAACAACAAAGCAGCTTTGACAATAAGCTTTGAACATCAGGCATTTTGAAACATAGGACATGGATAATCAGTTAATACAAATCAGCTGTGCAAACAGGTGAGTGCTTTAATCACTGAAGTGTATAAGTATAATAGTGATTAGCCTATGTTGGATTTTTTTCCCCTGGGTGCTATATTATAAATCAGGATTCTAAAAGAACAACTAACAACCTACCAAAAAAGTGAAATGCTTCCATAATTACTCTCATTGCATGACAGTTAAGTAGCATGTTCATTATTATGAAGCTCAGTGTTCCTGTTAGCTGGAACAGTAGCCGTCTATAGTATCAGTTATGTAAATAGGTACAACTGTTGGCACATTTATTGTGGTTTTGCACATTCAGCTGACGAAGGCTTTGACCAGCAGCAAGGTGATGAATTTTGCAGCATTACAGTGGCAGACTGACCAGGGAAGCTCTTAATTGGTACTGAAATTAACACAGCTGGAAAGGTTTTCAATGGAAAAGGATCTGCTCAGCACTTCACAACAAACAGGTAAAAGTTAGAGACTATGGTGAACACGTGGAACATCTACCAGCAAGAAAGATTTTCCTCAGGAGTTGCTGGAGAGCAAAAAGATGAATGAATATTGGACTTGTGTTCATCATATAGACACAAACATGAATCCTAATATTGCTCTGTATCTGCTGCATGTGTAAACAGACAACTGTTTGCTAGGAACTTCATAAAGTCAACTTGATCATATGCTTGTGTTGTGTTCATAGCTCTGCTGCCCCAAAGTGGCCAAAGAGTTAATTATTGCTGGGTTTAAATAAATATACAGGACCGTCAAAATGAAATCTGTGTTTAGTTGTGACATAATGAGAAGTTCAAGAACGTTTTACAAAGGATTTTCAGGGTCACATGGATCGTCCTGTCTGATCTTCAGACAGTCTCTGAAATTTGAATAGATTATTTTGAATTGTTAAATGTGTTGGAACTCCATGAAGTTCCATGAGAAATCTACTGGAAAAAAAATGATCTAAAACCTCATGTAACATATCTTAATAATATATTTTACATTTTCAGTCTTTTAATGGTGACTGAGTTATAGCTACTTGGGATAAACCATTTAGCATAGGTTCTACATGGATCTCTCAGGATGGTAGTACCTATATGTTCAAGTTAAAGTACCCTAAATGGTTCTGTTGAGCCATTCCATTTTTATGAGTGTAGTATGTCCCTTTCTTTACCCTCTTTTTTTTTCTTTTTTTTTTTTTACTTTCAATCCCTCCAGCTTTGGGACGGCTAACTTCTCACTAACACTCCTCCTAAGACTGATTCAAGTGAACAACCATAGCTACAGACTCACAGCTCTCCACACCCATCCCACTGGATAAGCACTCTGTGACTCAGAGATGGCTCGACAGATGGATTATATCCCTGTTGTCGGTGCCTAGCTGCCGGCCGTGGGGCAGAAGTGTTTGATAAAAGCATGTCAAAACAGTTGTCGAGTACTTGGACTAAGAAGTCCACACTTGGGGGCCAAGATCATGTCAGCCTCTGCGCTGTCTCAGGCATGGTAAAGGATTGCGTTCACTCGAGGTATTGAGAGAAAAGAGGAGAGAAAAATCTGACTTTTTCGTGCAAGGAATGTTTTGTTTTGATTCTTAGAAAGCATAACGCTGTTAAATTTGCTTTGAGCCCAAGAAAAACATGCTGACTAACACTTCTCTGGCGACCTTGCATCCAGTATGAGTGTGTTTGCGTGTGTGGGGGGGGTAGTAATAAAGAAAGGTGGGGGCTTCTATAGACGCTGAGCAGCTTAAGTTTAATTGCTTGTGGTGGCAGTCAAAGTCAATATGCTGGTCAATGGCCCATGCATCCCGCAGGTTCATTTCCCCATAATTACTCTACATGCGCCTGGCCAATGCATAAGTCTGTCATCATTAAAATAATAAGAATGGGTTGGGCAAGGAGGAGGGCAGGAAGAATGGAGGAACAAATGCAAAAGAAATGAATGAATCAATACTGCAGACAAGAGGAAGAGATGTCCTGGCACAGCAGAGGTGCAGAATTACGTGCTGGGCAGGTCTGTGGTTTCTCCTACACACATATAATCACACACAAGCAATCAAACACGTGTACATACACATGCACAGTTATCCATCCGTGACTTCATGGATGGATGATTGTTCAATGCAACATTTAGAGCAAACTTTTTTTAAGTGAGGATTTTAAATGTAAAAAAAAACAAAAACATAAAATGTTAAACAGAGGCAGAAAATACATCACTAAAAATGGTTTGAATGGAAAAGAGGTGTTTTTCAGTCACTGATGGCCAATTACATACCTCTTCAGTGTCAGCTACTAGTGGCTGTATTTTACTTTAAAAAAATCCAAATGCCAAAATTCAAATGCACAAACTAACGATCAACACAATTACGATGACTGCAACTTTTGAAAATCTGACAGCACATACTGAATGACAAGGTCATAATGAACATTGCTATATGAATAGCAATGCACCAAATGTATTTTAATGCATCTGCCGAAAGCATTTCTCCCTCAAGAAAACTTTTTCTTTTGTGATAATGAAGAAATTTGATCTGATTTGCCTTTTCCGTTCAGCCCTCCTAATTCAATTCATATTTTGGATCAAAATACCTGGATGGAAAGCCAGTTATTGACAGAAACGTAATAAGCATTCCCAAAGCAGCAGCTCAGCTCATCACATTTCCCCTGAACCTGCTGGATTGCAGCGTAATGCGGAACAAATATAAGGTGTGTGTGTCTGTGCTCGTGCACATCTGTGCGTGTGAGGTTGTGTGCGTCCTCCGTGGCGTAGCCATGTGTTCTACAGTTGCTGAGTGTAATCCTCAGCCTTTACCAGCTGCCCACAGGTCTTTCAAAAACGTCTCACTCGAATTAAAAACAGGTGGACACAGTTTGATTAGCTTGTTAAAACACACCTGCTACTGAAGGGCAAGGCATTACAGAGACACACACACACACACACACACACACACACACACACACACACACACACAGTTTCACACAGGCACAGAAAGTTATTGGAGCCTGTAGAGCAAAGATAATTATTATAGGAGGAAATATTAGTTGCATTAAAGGCTTTTTAGAGTAAAAAAAACTGCAATACTAAGCTCCCTAATGCTCATGTGAGAATTACACAATAAAAATAGACAATATGCAGTGGACTGTACGGGCTCACAGTCATTTCTTCTGTGCTTTAGAGCAAAATTATTGGTGCTGATTTAATCTAAAATAGCTTTTGTTTTGAAATATGCCGGTCATATGCCCCTTTGTAGCTCAGCTTTATTCGTTTTATTTCCTGTAACAAGGGGACTTTGCTCCCCAAATAAGGCCTGTCATTGTGCTAGTATAGCTCCACTGAGAATTAAAAGGGAAGAGATAAAATAAATTACACTGACACTGACCAAGCTTTTTAACAAATCCTGATGCATTTTTGTTCACCGATACAATAGATTTGAAAGTTATTGTGAAAACCGTATTGCTGTTCTCAGCAAGTAACATGCTTCAGTGCAATATCACAAATTAGACTCAGATGCTCAGACATGTTAACCACCATTGTTGTCAAGTGAAAACCTTCTTTCAATGATAAATACTGTATATATATTTGTTATGCTCAATGTTGAGGACATGTTTGTGCATTTATTGGACTGCAAAATTCAACTAACTCATTCTTGCCTATTTTATTTTTATTTTATAGATTCCTCTCATAGTCCATCATCATGATTCGTCTCACTTGTTTCCTCCTTTGGACTTACTGTCTCTTCTGTCAGGTTTCTTGTGTCAGTTCTGTTTATTTCGGCCCCTGCCTCCTGCCACTCTCCATCCGCCCACCAGATGTCCTCAGACTTTACGCCCTGTAGTCACCTGACTGCCCGATCACCTGTCTCCTGTTCTCAATCACCTGAGCTTCCCTGCCCACTCCCACCTGTTTGTCTCATTGACCCTGCCAGTACTTAAACCAGCCTTCTTGCCAGACTGTCTGTATATGTTCCTGTGTGTTTCCCTATGTACCTGCTAACTGCATGTAGTAACCTCTTGCCTGTACCTGCCTACCTACCTGGCTGTTTGTTCACCCGCCTGTCTGTAAGCCTGATTCTCTTCAGTTCATATAGGCCTTTCACTGCACCCTCCCTGCCTGTGTTGCTTGAGCTGTAACAGAATGTACCCAGCAGATCTCATGTTTTCTGTGAAGGAACTTAATATGATGACCCACCATATTCATGATCTTCAAATCTACTGCCAATATGCCTCTAGCATAAAGCAGAAAGATGCAGCTCTGGCTTTGGCACAGGATCTTGTGTTATCAAAGCCTTGGATAATGAAGATTCCTACCATTACAGATTATGTGGCCTCTGCAACTGCAGTGCTCGCCTCCTCCCACAGACCTGTTTCCCGGATACACCCTGTCAGCCAGCCTCAGTCCTGCTAGCTCCCAGTCTTCACCCTCGTTGGCTAGTCTCCTGTCTGCCCCTGTCACAGACCCTCGACTGCTCAGTGACCTAGAGCCTCACCTTCCCAGTGACCCCCAAGAGTCCACTGCCCAACATCATGACCAAAGCCCGGCTGACCCTGAGTTGGCAGTCCCCTCTGACATCTCATCTGTTCCTGAGTCGAGGGTTCCAGTTTATGTCTCGTCTGTTCCTAATTCTTTACCTGAGTTGGCTGACCTGGGTGACATCAAGCCTGTTCCTGAGTCAGATGTCCCAACCTGCTCCCAAGGCCATTCTAGCCATCATGAAACCTGCTCCTGAGGTTGTCTTTGCCGGTCTTTACCTCCACTGTCAGCCTCCTGCCTGACCTCCAGAGTGGACCCGCCTTTGTCCCTGCCTTCACCTGCTGGACCAGATTCATGTCCTGTCTCAAGGCCGTTTACCCAAGCAACCCTGCCTGTCTGTTTGGCCTCCAAGATGTCTCCAAGATGTGCCACCAGGCCATCCACCAGAGGTCCTCTCCGGTTTTCCAGCCCCCAGGCCATCTGCCCGAGGTTTTCAGCTCGCTGGTTCTTCAGCCATCCCACCAAGGTGTCTTGCTCTTCGTCTTTTCTGCTGCCAGTCCAACTGCTCACCTGTCTCTTGTTCGAAATCACCTGTGCTTGCCTGCCCACTCACATTCCTGTTGCCAGTTTCCTCATTTTCCCTGCCAGTACTTAAACCAGCCTTCTCCACCAGTTCCTTGCCAGATCGTCTGAATACGTGTGTAGTAACCTGTTGACTGTATCTGTCTGTCTGTCTGTCTACCTGCCTGCCTGCCTGCCTGCTTGTCCGCCCACCTGGCTGATTCTCTGAGCCTGACTCTTTTAAATTCACATTAAAGTTGTCCGAAACTCTAAATTAGGAAATGTACAATTATAAATTGTGCAGACTTTTGCTACCTAATGGATTGTAATCTGAACTGCAGACGCCAATCCTCACGACGGTGGTATTACAATACATTAATTAAAGTAATAGATGGTCTGATGATTCAGCAAGTATCTCCCTGTTTTATAGTGTGCTGTGATGTTCACACTGGCTGCATTTAAAAGGCACCAGAGACATTCTCTGCAAAAGCATTTTATGGTATGCCAGCAGGTTAACAGCTATTTGAAAGCCCATTGAGTCATTGTTACATTTAAACGTTCTCAAACATGAAGCGTTTTATTCCTGTGTCAGCCTTTACTTCAGTGACCAGCATGTAAATGTCTCTCGCTATGTATGTGTGTGTATGGGGAAGCCGAGCTTATACAGTATTGCGGAGTGATTCTCAACCATCATCAATGGGACAAGGGCAATTGAACCCTGGTACTTCATGTTTTAAATGAGCCTTTATGCATCAGATGTAACTTTTGGTAGATAATAAGACATCATAATAGATTTTTATGAAAATACATTACATGGGAGGGAAGCTAGTGCATGTAAACCCTCTTCCCTTCCCCTCATCTCACCCTTCAACAAATCCCTTTCCAGCAGCGATGCTTTGGGTCCATAAAACTTCTCCGTATGAATATTTAATGTACAACTCATGTAATGCAAATTCTACTTTGTTTTATTTTTTCCTCTGCCCAGTCCATTCTTTTGCAGAGTGCTGCGACAGAGCTTGGTGAGAGCTGAGACTCACTGGTGAGAGTCCAAAGGGTTTGCTCACTCACTGCCATTACCACAGAGATCTGACTTAAGTGTCCCAGTGCAGAATAAACAAAGGAGCAGATTCAGATATTATGCATGGTTTAGCATTCTTTGAATTGGTCGGATTTTAATGCAAACCACATGTATTAATTATCATGTAAATGCTTTTTGGGATGTGGGAAATGAATGAAAGATTTCTCTTATTTCCCTTATTGCAATGTACAGCAGCATTAGCTATTCAAATACAGACACACATAATAAACATAGTCAGTCTGTGTCTGCTTCTCATTCATATCTAGGTCTGATGTCATTTAGAAATAGAGGTCAATGGTAAGAGGGACTTTTGAACATGCTTTGCCTCTTCCACTAGGCTTCATCAATTCAAATGTTTGCTCACACTTTGTCAAAGGAAAATCATGAAGGTCACATGTTCGTTATTAAGGCCACATGGCCATTATGTAAGAATCATTACCGTCACATTAATCAAATGAATAGTTCAACATCACAAGCTTATAATGCTTTCGGTGGCCCTGAAAGCTTGAGGCACAAGAAAACAGATAAAAGAAGAAAATGTAAAAAAAACAATAAAAAAACCAAAAAGATAAAAATGTTGGTTTCATGGGGAGTTCTGTGCTGGAACTATTTCTTTGCTGGTCAATGAAAAATGTCACAGTGACAAAAAAGGCCCTACAAAGTCAATGTGCCTGGCCAAGAAATAGTTATAACATTCATTCCTACATTCTGCCATTCTTGGAGATAACATATGTAACACCCACCCAGGTAGCTAATAGTTAGATGCAGTGCAGTGTTGTTGTGCCATTGAAGGGGGCCTGGTTTCTCTACATTTATGTCTTGTTGTACAAACCTTTGTTACCAAATTGAATGAATAATGAATGAAACGAATGAAATATGAAATAAATGATTGGTGCCTCCACTTAGCAGAACATTGTATATGGCTCTAGAATTTTAATATGATGCTGAGAATTATATTTTTTAGTTAGATACCCAAAATCCCTGATGTCAAACCCCTTCTTACACAAGCACTCTGCAGCTGAACAAAAATGTTGTCTGGCCTGAATCGATGCTTGTGAGTGTGGTGGTCTTAAATTTGAATAAATATAAATTTATTGTAAAGCATGTGTAACACTTACTCACGAGCTCAAATCAGACCATCTGACACCCCTGGATATTGGTGGTAACTGAGCACACAACTATTAAGTGTATACCAACCCAATTACTTGAACTATAATGAACTTTATTTAAAAGCAACAAAGATTTCTCTATCAGCTACTTACTGATTTAATGTCTTAAATTGACTATAAACTGTATTTAAACAATGTATGTAAATGAGCCAATTATTCAGTATTTTAGCTTATTTTTTAGCTGCAGTCATGAAAGAAGTTTGGCTGAGTAATCAATGACACAGACCAATCAATATCTACTGTTTAATAAGGGCCGCTGTTGTTCTCATATTGACAAAACTGCCATCGGTTTGTGTGTTTCTTCAGCTTCTACAGACCTGTTCCCCATTTCATTATCTGTTGCTAAGAATTTGTAAATTACCAGCAGGTGAATGCAAACCGCAGAGGACACACATTTATATGCTAGTCTGCTATTATGGGCTTTGAAACAGCAGATGGGCAAAATGGTGAAGCCAGGTCTGTCCAGGCCTCCAACCCTCCCCTCTCCCTCTGTGCCAGCGTTGCCCTGCCAGGCTAAGAGTGCCAGAGAGCCTAGCCCCTCTCTCCCCCTTGAGGGTTGTTGAGGGTTGTCTCTGTGTGGGGTGGTAAGGGCTTGGCACAGCAATCTGTGGAGCATTGGTAGCAGAGGTCAATGTGTGCGGTTAGTGCCCTGAGGCAATTCAGTGCTATACCCAAACCTCTGCCTGCTTTGGCAGAGGAAAAAGAAACGTGGAAGGGGGGTGGGGGTGGGAATGGCTAGAGACTACAAGAGAGAAAGACAATTTCTTTTCCAGCAATAAAAAAGATACAACAAAGGAAACCTGTTGAGATGTTTAACAAAACAAGATGCCCACTCAGCTATTTGCTGTAATTTATATTCAGCCTGCATGCCTGGAAGAAAAAAAAAACTTGGCAAAAATGGTCAGATGTTGTGACATTTCTGTGACTATGTAACCATTCAATATATTTTGTGAATGTATTGATAAATTTGCTGGAGGAAGCCATCGAGGATCTCTCTCCCTCTCCTTTTATGTTTCCCATGATCACTTGCTGACTTGGCAGGTCTTCCATGAGTCATTACTGTTAGAGAAATAATGTGAACACCCTTTGAGGCCAAAGGGCTGGCCATCACTTTATAGAAACATTTAACTGGATATTAATATGCATGTTTCTGCATCCCCCATTTCTCAGTCTCTCCCGACACTGGGGAACAAATCAGAAGGTTGTTTGGTCTGCTGTATAATATCTGCAAGAGGGTGTGTGTGTGTGTGTTTTTGGGTGTGCACGTGTGTGTTTGACAGGGGTTGAAAGAGGGTTGATGTGGGAAGAAGCAGCAGCATGTTTGAAATTGGATCTACGCTAGTTGGCTATTCACTTCACAGTACTTTGCAGAGCTGGAATAAATGACATCTGAAAAGCACGTTGCAAAGTAATATTGTTTCTTGGCTCTCTGCCCATAATAATGAGCATCTTTTGTAGTTTTAACAGGTCTGTTTTGATGTTGGTGGAGATTTAGCAACATTCCTTTTGAAGTTTCTTTCAGCTGCCCCAGATACTGACTTTATAAGATAAATAAAAAAAATTAAAAAAAATCATATAAAAAACATTTGTGCTCCATTCCAATTATTCGTAAAGCGAGTACAAAAAATATGAATGCTATTTGAAGTATTTGAAGTCATTAGTGTAATGATTTAATTATTTATGAGTGCCTAGGCATAACTTAGTATGGGAAAAGCTTTCAAGATATTATCGAAATGAAATGCAAATGGTTTTTCCTCTCTGTTCATGGAATGCCTGGAAAATAGGTTTTCAGCCAGCTCTTTGGGGGGGGGGGGTAAAAAATCTAAGCTTTGTGTACATCTTCCATTGTCCTATTTTTGTCTTTTCAATTTTTAGTTCTCCTCCCTCTTCTCTCCCTATCTTACCCAAGTTTGTCAACGCATTTTCCTGCCACCTTACATACACCCTGTATGTGTTTGTCAGTACAGGCTACGTCTATATATTCAAGATTAAATAAACACCAGGCAAATCCAAAACACAGAGCAGGTTGGACAGACATGAACCTCAGCACAGTGTCAGCATAAGAGAGATAACATACATTGAAATGCAAAGAGAAGGAGTGACTCCATTATGTCCTCTTGATTTCCACTGTCTCCAGTGGAGCCTTATCACATGGACAGACACTCTTTTCCTTGTGCTTTTCTTTGATATCATTCATTTTTGTGCTGTAGCCAGGTACTTTTATTCCAGGGATGATGCTGAACTTGCCAGTCAGCCAGTGCACATGCTGATTCTTTGGTTTTCTGCCCATTCACGATCGAACACGGAGCGTAATCCTCAGCGTGTTTTGCTCTCGGCTCAATCATCTGGAATGACAGAATTAGAGAGGAACATGGCAGAGCAAAGTGCCTGCAGGGAGGAACACTAGCCTTGTAGCTTTGCATAGCACCTGTATGTGAGCCTGTATGTGAACACTGGTGTGTGTGTTTTTCCACATGCTATTTTTGACTATCTTAAATCTTACTTGTTTTATCTATCAGGTATTATTATATATTTTACCCTCTTTTGTATGATAACTATTTCCCACCCCTGCAATGACAGCATAACCCACTCTATAATGTGCATTGATTGGCTCAACCACCACTGTAAGTCATCCATAGTGGCCGTTCATCACAAATCCATACGTGACATGAGTTGGTGATGGAGCGATGGGGAGGTTAAGCTTGATTTGTGTGGAGGTCACAGCATGTAGAGTAGATACGACAAACATTCCCCCTTCCTGTGCTGTAGGCACTCTTGATGTGAAAATGGGATCTTGAATACATTTGCATTTAAGCTAAACAAAGCAGCTTGCTGAACCCGGCAGCCCGTCTGCAGTTTACAGACACAACAAGATGGTATTGTGCAAATGTATTTTTAATGTATTAAATACAGTGTGGCAACATAAATCATGGTGGGCTTCCTGTAAATGTACTACAGTGATGATGTGGTAGATTTACTTACTCACATGGATGTAAACAACAGCAGGCTTCTCATTGCTAGTTGGCAAGTCTTGGCTGAAATGACAAGTGTTGCTAGTAGTTCTCAGATGTAGCTAGCTAGCTAATAAATATTCTGTCAGTTGGTAAAAAAAAGTCAGCATCGTTATAATGCATGTAAATAAAGGTGCAGTATTGTTTTTATATTGCAGGGAGTTACTAGTCAGCCCTTGTATTATAGGACAGTATTATACGTAATGTTCTAACATGTATCATGCCTTGGCTTTTAAAGTACAACTAGGGGACTACTGACAGCGCATAGTAAGCTATTAAGCTGGACATGCTAATGTTTGCATCCTACATTAGCGCAAAAGCACTGTTTAATCCATTCCTTACAATGCTGCTTTAGAAATTCAACAACAAAAAAAAAGAAAATAAATTCTTTGTATTCAAAGTATCATTCTTACTTCAGCCCCATGCACACCACCTCAGCAGAGGGAACAATACAAAGCTTGACAGACCTGCCATACCTTGTTACAGTTGCTAGTTCCCAGCTTATAAAAGTGTGGCACAATATCACAACAATATTCATCAGACATATAAATATAAATATGTCTGTATGTGTATATTTATATCAATTAGGCTACTAAACACCTGAGTAGGCTACTGGAAATGCATGCATTGGGCACCAGGAACTCTTGATTATAAGGGGGAGGAAAAGGTCAGGCCATTCATCACCCACATACCTGGTCATTACAGCAACACCAGTGGAAACTGTGACAAATGAACCCTTCTCACTTTAATGGACTTGGCATTCTGGTATTCTGAACGCACACTCAAGAACGACTTGGGAATCAACAAGCCGCATTCATTCACTGTACAGAGCTGGAACACTCGTAACCTCTTCAGCCAAGACCTGACAATTAACAAGCACCTACTTAGAAGAGGGGATATGTAATGGATGAGGACGTGGGTGGAAATGGATCAATGAGAGAACAAGCATTGTGTTATTATGCAACATTATAAAAGAGGCTTTGTGGAAGGAGAGCATGGGAAGATTCCATACTCTGTTCCTGTGCCACGGTACTCCAATCCTCTGTTGCTTTCTGTTTCCTCCTTGTTTGTCTTGATTTCCGTGTTTTTGCAATTCCATGCATGTTACTGTGTGTACTGTGTCGATTTGGATTTGTGTGGGCATCTGAGAATAAGTATGTCTAATGCTTTTCACAGTGTAGATCCGCAGATCCTATTTCACCTATATATGCACAAAAATTACTGTAATTTTGGCAACAACTCAAGCTGCTCACACAATGGGAGTGTTATCAATGAGGGGACTGAGCAAGCGGTTCCTCCAGGGACCTTGCATTTTCCTGAACTCTCCCTCTGTGTTTCCCGATGACAGCGCTCTTTGCTCTCTGGCCGAGCCCCAAACACAAGAGCGAGCCCCCAGTGGCAGTAATTACTGCACCACTCAACCGAAATGACAAATGAGCAAATGTCACAATACCACGGCCTGCTCACTCCCTCTTTGGTCCAACAGCCTTACACACACACACACACACACACACACACACACACACACACACACACACGCACACACACACACACGCATGCACGCACGCACACACACACACACACACACACACACACACACCCATTAGGATCCAGGAATTGTCTTTCTCTCTCTTGTCCACACACAAACAAATAATGAAAGTTTTACTGCAGGAAGGCAATCGAAGAGAGCAGGTGAAGGCTGTGACAGGTGAACACGCCCCTTTTGTGGAGACAAACTAAGAGACGGTGCAAATAGGAGAGGAGAGCGAGGATAGGAGACTGTTAGATAGCCTGTCAGAAAGCAGGCAGCTATGTCCGTAGCAGCAGGGTCGTATGCCGAACGCTAATTACATTGATGAATGGCGTTGGCTGCATGTCCCGCTACCAGCGATTTACGGCCTCGGTGACCCTAACTACCACCATACGTGAAGGACAAAGCATGCAGGGTGCAGAGAAAAAGAGAGAGGAGGGAGAGAGAAGCTCTCTCTCCAGAAAAAAAATAGAAAGATTTGATGCTTGTTGACATTACCAGCCTGTATTATCACCATTTCATGGTGCCCACAAAGCTAATTGAATCTGCACCTCCACCCTGCATTGAATCCTCTTTACTGCTGGCAGGTCCACCTTCATTACATTTTTTTTTTTTCATGGAACACAACACTTCACATTTGACACATGACTCACTCAAACACACACACACACTTTTGCACAGCTTCATTTCCACTCCAGCTCACGCTGACAAAAGCCACATAATACATGTTCGCATGTGTGTGTGTGTGTGTGTGTGTGTGTGTGTATGTGTATGTGTGCTAGAAAAAATGTGGAGGGATAAGACGAGGGAGGGTTGGGGGAGGGGGTAGGGGTGGGTTTGGGTCCTCACAGAGGATAAATTCAAGCTTTTTGCTCACATCATATAAGAGCTGAGACTGGGAAAGCTGTAGATTTGTGTGCATGTGATTACATGTGTGAGGGTGAGGCAGAATGAGAAAGGAATGGATATAGAGAATACTGAAGATAAGAAGAAGAATAAGATTCATGTGTGTGTGTTTGCACGTTTCTCTGTGTGCGTGCTTGCCTTTTGTACAGCAGAGCGAGAGCAGGGATGCCTTGTGATTGATTCTCCCTCATCATCAAAGGGAGACATGGTGATCTTGAATACAATTAAGAAGGCTCAGTCCTGACACTACTGTAATAAAACAGACCCGGGAGAAGGAATGAGGACGTAACTCCGGCTGCTGAATCTGCACTTTCATCTGTTGCCCTTTTCCCATCCTGTCAGTTTTCTGTGGATCTCACGCATGTGTGTGCAAAATGGGGTGGAAGATAGGTCTACCTTATCAGGCCTGAGTCTTCTCGCATCTTTTCTGTGCAAGACTACTAAAACACGGAGGGTTAAAAGTCAGATGTTCAACATTATTTGCTGGTCCCTAAGCTCTGTATTTAGTATAAGTCAATGGTTCTCAAAGTAGATACTTCAGCACCCTGGGGTGCCTTGAGGACTGGTCAGAGGGGCTTCAAGATTTTAATTTTTTTTAATGATGTTTCATTGAATAAAATCAGACATTTACGTTTTTCCCTAAAGTATCAAAAGTAAGGAATAAAAATCTAAATTACTGTATTAAAAACCCTATAAAATATTTAGTTATGCTGGAGCTAAGACTGGTGACGACAGCGCAGGTTGCAACATGGCGCAGTTTTCCAGGTGTATCGCAGTCAAAAACAATGACTGTCAGTGTAAGGGATTGAAAAACATTGCCACTGTAAACAGAGCTCCAGCCTAAGACAACCAAAAGATGTACAATGTGATTATACAGGGGAAACTACTTGGTTCACAGCTTTTTATGGAAGAGAGAAATTTCACACCTGGGTGCCTCATCCGCAGTAAAAAGCTTTTCAATGTAACAATGGCGTCAAATAAATTTAACATATGTCTCAAGGCAAAACATCTCTCTTTAGCCGGCAAAGATATTGAACTCTTCAAGCAAGGTAAAGGAGGTGAGGTAAATGAAAATAGAATCAATGCATGATGATGTGTGTGTAGTTTTAGTCCTTGGAAATTAGATGTAAATTGATTTTACCTATGTGTACAACAAAAGGAATCAAAGTAGACAACCACTTAACAAATAACTATCTCAAGTACGGTGTAAGAGTTTTAGAAGACTGCAGATACTGTTGTTTGCTTGCTTGGTAGGGTTGGAGTTTAATTTGGTTTTTCTTGGCCATATTTTTAAGTAATACAAAGGGACAAAAGAAAATGAGACATCATAAGAAAACAGGGAGAGGGTGTTTTTCAACTTCAGTTTTTTCTGACAAGTGCAGAAATCCCCATGATTACTTAACCATGCTACAACCCTTTCCTAAACTTAACCAAACAATTTAATTGTATAGATTTAGTCATATCCTGACCATAAGGGTAGTTGTTGTGGGAAGAATCACAGCAAAAACATTGTCATTGAACATAATTCAGGGTTTTTGGGATTGCTCAGTGATTTCTGTACCTGGGTATATTCTATCGCAGTGAACACCCAAACAGAAGACCAAAAATAACTTCCACAAAAACTGGCTTCACCAAAGCAAAAAAGTTTTCAGGCAACATCGACGTGCGTATGTAGGCGGTAACACCAATTCTCAAGATTCTCAACTGTTTGCCAATAAGTTAGAGAATTTAAGTGAAAGTATTGTCATTGTTCTACAAATGAACTGACTGGTTAGGAGCAAAATATATTTATTTTGCATTTACTTTTACAACATTAACCATCTAAAACAGATCATCTTGAATGTATCTGTTGATCAGTATAGGGGTCATGCAAAATATGAGGGAGCTGCAATGTGTTACTATGCAATACATTCTCAGAATAAACTGAAACAAGGGATACACTCCCACAGGAGCTTATTCAGTTTTAGGTCTTTTAATGCAACCGGATAATCACCTTCAGTTTCCATTGTGTATGAAATGTGTTAATAAAATTGCCTTGCCTAAAGCAGTAGAGACTGCAATATTCAATTCACCGATGACTGGAGAAAACAACATATTTAGAGGCCTAACAGCAGCTACAAATGTAAGGTTAAAAATGTGATGTTTGCTCTGAGGGTAGTAGAGAAAAAACTATGAGATCAATAAAATAAAAGACACATTATCCTGCTGAGGATGAATGTGCTTATCAAATCTCTCCAACATTTTGACATTTCCTTCACACAAGTACGACACTAGAGGAAAGCTCAAGGGAGTCATCCAAAACAACAGGATTAATTATCAATGAGTATACAAAGCAATTTTCATGGAAATCTGGCCGTTGCTTTGCATGTATCACACTGTTGGTCAAAACTAAATTTTAACTGACAATGGTTCAAGGTAGTCAAGCTAGAATGGCACTCAGTAGAGCGCATGCCTCCACCAAGGCAAAACAATCCCACACGTCTGTCAGATCCAGATTATCTGAATTGGACAGAGTCATAGATCTCAACACCATAAATATGTCATAAATTTAAAAAAATTATAAGACCCACATATTGTTTCCTGAGAAATTGAAGAAAATGTTGAAAAATACCCACAAAATCTCACAGTTTTAAGGAAAGTGATTAAAGGAAAACTTCCTGGATCTTCACCAAAATTGAATGGTTTCTTCCCTGGCCCACGCCCTTTCCCTCCACCAAGTTTGGTGCAAATTGGTCCAGCATGTTTTGCATAATCCTGCTGACAAATAAACAAACAAACAAACAGACATGGGTGAAAACATAATCTCCTTGGCAGAGGTAATAATGCCTGAGGGACCATGAAAACCAAATTTAAAGAGTATTCTGTATTTTTGAAATATTCTGCTCTGGAACAAAATGTTGCATCAACAGACGAACCAACCAACCAGTGAGTTGACTGACATTGCCTCCCTTGGGGTGTGCTAGCAGTGAAACCCACACATACACACACCAGAGGTCATGTGAGATGTCAATGTGTTTTTTTTAGCAAACAGGTTCCCATCAAAATAGATTGAGTAGAAGTTTCTCAGTAAAATAGGCTTAAAAATGCAGATCCCAGCAGCAGACAGAGTCTATTATTCGACAAAAACCCTCCACAATACAAAGTAGGACAGCCACATTAGACAAAATCAGTTTCCTATTTCACCACAAGAACTGATTCAGAAGCTGTCTCCTTTCATTGTAGAGGGAAATTCTGCAGCAGAAAAAGAGACTGGATCTTCATTCACTGACCAAGCAAGAAATGAAGTTAACGCTCCGAAATCATCTCCAAGATGTCTTTGCCTCGTCTTTTTCCAAACTGCTCTTCCAGTCATTGCTGGCGTGATAATGATTAATGATCATGAGGCAGCTGGGCCACTTTGGCAAAGGGTAAGACATATAAAATAACAGCAATTCATACATTTAATTAATACCACAAACAGCCCCAACTTAATCATGAACAATAGATCTTAACATTTTTAAAGGTTTGAGAAAATTCTTGTCTTGATTACTGGTGTTTCCAGAGGTTAACAGATGTTTTCAGTGTACGTATCTGTGCTTTCACTGCATAGATGGACTGTGTAAGTGTGTCCAGGCTCTGCAAAGTGTGCACAGTTAGCTGCTCACATTATTAGTTTAACAGAAAGAAGGAACTATGCACAGAAATGTGTTGGCAGCACGATGCATATTAATGTGGGACTCGTGGCTTGTGGCTTGTGCTGCTGCTATGCAGCTTCTAAGAAGCACTTTAAAGCACCAGGCTCTATTGTTAACAGAGGAAATACTTTTTTAGCTGTTCTGCTTTAAAAAGTAAAATGATGAGTACTTTTGTAACAAAGAAAAGAAAAGAAGGCAGCACTGTGCACAGTTTGCACACATTAAAAGTTTTCAAATTACAAAAAAAAAATCACAAGATGAAAATGTACTTAACTGCTTTTGTTGCTAATGAAATATATTATGATTGTTTTTATTCTTAAATATTTGTTTGCGACCCAGTCAATTAGACACGTCAGTGCTCCATACCCTCTCAGCTTGGCTCGTCATCTTCTCCTCATCTTCGCTTCTTCTCAGCCAACAGACAAGTTCAGCAAGGGGAGGCCTGTTGCCAGGCAACAGCCCAGAGTGTATGATTAAAACTTTGATTTCCAATCTATCACCTGAGAGACTGATGTGGCTCCTTTCCTCTGATGCTCTGCAGAGCAGCTGGGATGGACTCATGCACGGCAGCTCCACACATGCCAAATGAATCTTTACTGTGAAATGAAACATTTGGTTCACATGGTGTCGGGCTACTTCATCTTCAACCAACCTGACATCGTGCTACACCTTCAGAATGCCATTTTGGAATGAGGGGCCAAACTTGTGGCCAACTAACTGGCTTCAATTTTGTGATTTTTTGGAGGAATTTGCTTCCTACTGCTGCACATTTGGCCCCTTGAAAACTTGCAAGGGACATGTCATTTTGTCAGTGTGGTCTTTTGTCCATCTTGCCTTAATTCCAGATAAAAGTAACATTGTGAGGGTGCAAGACAGATAAAAGGATACAAAAACCTCATTCATGTCTGCTTTGTTGAATGAGAACGGCCACACTGATGGAGGTGTTACAACCAGCTTTCATCATTATATCTGATTCTAATCCGTCTTATGTTCTGGGTGACAATTTGAAAGAGGGATAGAGGAGGAAGAAATAGAGCATAGGTGTGCGTGTGTGTGTGTCTGTGAGAGAGAGAGAGAGAGATAGAGAGAGAGCCTTTTCAGGTTCTCAGATGATGAGCAATGTCAAGGCACCTTAAAAGTTTGTCTTCAGGCAGTGTAGTGATACATGAATGACATTTATCCCTGGCAAAGTATGTCAGGATAAAAAACGACAGGTGTGTGTGTGTGTGTGTGTGTGTGTGTGTGTGTGTGTGTGTGTGTGTGTGTATGTGTGCATCATGCATGCGTTCAATATCTATGTGCGTGTGTGCTAGTGATCTGAGATTCATCTAAACGCTCCCCTCTGGCATCCATGGCATCCCAATAGGTAGGAAATCTAATCTACAGGCCAAAGATGATAAGATGGTGGCACAGAGCGGCAGGGATGAGACGAAAACTGAGATGAGATGCTGAGTTAAGAGGAGAAAAAAAAAGTGGGGAGGTGGAATGGAAGGGAGAAATGTGACAGATGTTTTGTGGCTTCAGGGGACAGAATGAAAAAATATAGAGGACTGAGATTAGAGTGAGGAAGGGGCCACAAAGGGGCTTGACAATGGCCCCCACATTAAAAGAGAAGATGGAAGGAAAAGGGTGGAGGAGAGCGTTGACAAAAACAAGCATCTATCAGTGTGACGGGTGAACCACAGCGGACAGAGGCATTTCATGCGTTCCAGGTCTTTACCCTGAGGTATGTGTCTGTCTTGACCAACAAGTGACAGCTCAAAAGCCAGCAAACAGCCAAGGTGTCAGCTTTTGTAAAAGATACTGAATCAAAACCAATCAATCAAAAAAAAAAAAAAAAAAAAAGGGATGAAATCAAGGAGAAAAAATAATTATGAAACCGCAAACAAGGAGCAGGATAGAGAGGAGGAGACGCGGCTTCCAGGCAGAATGGAAGCTGTGGTGATCTGCTATTGACAAGACGCGCCAGGGCTAACAAGTTAGCGTGCTAACTTCAGTAAATGAAAAGATGTGACAGAGACAAGAGTTAACATTGGTGTTGCTTTCCACCGCTGGAGACAGCTCTAGGCGATGGCGCTGATCTTGCAACGTTTAAAGACCGGTAAGTAAAAAGCTGTTAATGCTAACGCTGGCTATGTAGCAATAGCCCCTTTAATTCACAAGAAAGTAAAGATGAAACAGAGAAATCAACATGAGTTTGTCTAGAAAAATATGTTTTTTTATGCTCTCTTGTCCTGTTAATTATCTCCTCAGAATTATCTTAAAATTATCTAACAATTTATATTAACGTTGGAAGATACAATATGTTGGTCTTTTTTCTAAAGCATCCCTGAGCTATATCTCAGCTGTTGCAGCCTTATTTGCAGTCTTTTGGCTTGGTTTCTGTACAGTAGTTTCAAAACTGGTTTTCTGAAAGAAATGAACTATTCTTTTGTAGCCTGATGTCTGGTTGAGTGGTCCAGCGTAGTTTTCACACGCCAAATCCTGGTATTCACTACGCGTCTCTCTGTTGGTTGCATCTGTCGTCTGTGGAGAGAGCAGAACAGAGAGCAGCTGGAGACAGAAGACGACGCAGGCCTCAGGCATGTCTGTGTTTTCCACTTGGAGAGGCTGCTTCAGAGAGCAGGACAAGGGAAACCCTCTGCACCACAGGGAGCCGAAAGGCGAGAGGAGAGGAGTGAAGAAATGCGGAGGGAAAGCTGCAATCTTTTTTTATTACATGTTTTGATTGCTGGCCTCTGTCTGGGCCCTGTTCATGGGGTCATACATGTATCAACACTCACAAATAGCCTGCAGACAAAGATGAAAGGAAAACACATTCCCACATGTGGCGTGTCCTTTTATTTTGTAACACTGCCATTTTATTACTTTTGCTCAGTGAATTGTGTGTTGATTTGAAAAAACCTATATTGTTTTTTGCAAAAGGTATCAATGAACCAACTTCACCTTAAGGCTAAAAATGTTACATGACAAATTGATGGCTGGCAAAACTTTGTCACAAAAGCCTTGTGTTCATTGTTCGGAGACGGTGCGTGTTGTTACTATAGAAACCAAGCAGCCTGTCTCACAGAGCAGGATTACTTTGTTATCTGTGTGACTTTGCAGAATAAAACCCAAAACCTTTTCAAATCTGAAACACGGACTGAAGTAAAAAGAGCCGTCTGGGGTTTTACTCAGTGTGATTATCCATATAACTCACTTACACTGCTTTGTAAGACGAGCCCCAGAGGCCAAGCAGAGCTGGGTTTTGTTTAGATTCTTTAAAAGAAAAGCTGGAAAATGATGAAATGTTGGATATTTTGGAGGTCCACTATGTCCTGCTAAAAGATCAAGAGATTTTGGTTTGTCGGGATGATGAAGAAATGTACTTACCTCAGGATTTTTTGGACTTGACCTTGATTTGCAATCAATATATACCCTCACCCACAAGGTTTTTCTCAGTAAACAACCTCACATCTAGCTGTGCAACACATATGATCACAACTATGTCCATATTTTTAGTGTCAGGTCACAGCACTCAAAATATTTTCATGTCAAAACTGTCAAACTGTCCCGTGACACATTTTCTATTGGATAATAAATTCAAGACTTGATGTCATTCATTTTAGTATTTATTAATGATACAATGCTCAAGATGCACTGTGAATTTAGCGTGAAACCTTGATCCAAAAGCATGCAGCCTATTTCGGCTACTGTAGGGGTAACTATCTTATAAATGGTGCTGTCTTATGAAACTAAAACATAACTGAGAGCAGCGAAAGGACCCGATGCTGCTTCAACCCACTGCAATTTATTCCTCATCTGGTCCAATAGCACTCTGCAACAACTAGGTGGTTGGATCGCTGGGGGTCAAAGGTAAAGTGTGTGGGTGGTCTGAAATATATGTATTGATCAAATTATAGAATGTTTTACTTCATCTTTGCATTAGTGGTTTTTGCAACTAAAAAAAAGTGACCTGCTCTTCTTGTTTCACTGTTCATTTGATACATCATATAAACTCTGTGTAGCTGGCAGTAAAGTTAGCAGCCATGTCATCATCCTTTGGGTATTGACTTTCAATCAGGTCCTTTAAGTTTTTAAAGACAGAAGCTACAACATCTGAAAACTTCCTTCCTCCTGTTTGTGAAACATTTTTAGCATGCAAGGATGCACTCGTTGGCCACTAGCTTTAATTACAGTATAACAGAAGGGTGTCATGTTCCCTGACTTCTATACAGTACAATAAAAGCCTTGGAAGGCACAGCTGTTGGCTCATCAGGTTTAAGTGTTTCTTTAGGTGCTGTGAAGTATATAGACTGCGAGACTGACGGCTTGCAATAATTTCATGGGGACAATAAAATACTGTGTAGATTAACTTTATGCCACTACAGTTAAAGTGTGACTTTTACAAGTGCCATTAAGATTTTTTTTTTTTTTTACCTCATACATAATGGCTTTAATACTATGTCATTGATTCTAATTCCTTGAGGTTTTCTTTCTTGAGGTTTAATACTAAAACATAATTTCATGGTTCGCAAAGAACATGGCAACTAGCAATAGATTCAAAGAACGGTATCACAAGAGAGACACACAACAGCAAAGTCGATGTTTGCTGTTATGAGTGCACAATAAGCCGGACACAGAGAAAGAATAATGGGGGGTCTTACCTGTCTGTCTACTAGGATCTCAGAGGGCTGGCTTTCACTCTTGGTCAATCCCTGCTTGTCAGGGAAATCCACGTCTTGAGGCCTTCGCTCAGCTCCAGTGTGACCACAGAGGTGCTGTTGAAAAAGATTCACAAAGCACTTTGTCAAAAAGCGTTGATCCATGTGCAGTAACACAAAGAACTACATTTCTGCTGTGGGAAAATGTACATGTCTGCCTTTGTACCTACCCTTTCTGCAGACCCACTGTACAATAGCATTAAGGAAAAATAATGATGACATGTGCCTTTACTTTTAAGCATGACTGGGGTAGAGCGAGTGGGGTTGAGTGGGCGTGCTGCTGCTGCTGCTGCTGCTGCTTCATCCACTCTAGGGCTGACTGGTGGCAGAGTATGATTGAAGTGGAATGACTGATAGTTTGATTTTACAAATACCTGAGAGGCTGAACAAAGCACCGTATCCAGTGGGCGTCACACCCTCTGGGATTGGTGTTGCGTGTTCATTTGACCAACCCCCACAAAAGCATCTGGCCGGGAGCTTTTTCATTATGGAGAGTGTAGTTGATTGCATTTTCCCCAGCACTCTCTGAAGTGTCCAAGCAGTGCCACTATATACTCATCGCCTCACTGCCATCACAAGACACTGCTACATGTCTCCATAAAGCCAGTCAATTTGGACAATAATGCAAAATCTGGAACAAATCATCATTGGATCTACTTGTACTCTTCCACATTTGTTTTTGACTTCAAATAGCTCTCTGCCCAAATGTCATGTAATCACAATAGGAACTAGTATCCCACAGTAGCTTCCAGACTGAACTCAGTCTGTCATCAACATTTAGACGCCGATGCCAGAACAGCAAAGGGAGACACATAATCACAGTTTAAAGCCAGCGGGGAAATCAAACGTCTAGCTCAACTGATGTGGGTTTGGCCATGTGAAAGGAGTGTAAACACATTAAACTGTCAATCTCTAAGTTACTACACTTAATGGAAAATCAGCTAATCAGATGAAATATGCACCACAGTGCAAACACAGACAGAAAGAGAGAATGAGGAGACCAGTTTTGCTCCATAGTTTGGCTCCCATAGGTGGTTTAAGCAGGAAATCAAGCTGAATTTGCTGGTAATCTAAAACTGACCGGGAAGCCAGAGGACTGTTCAACATGGTGAGTCTACTTACCTAGAAAATGTCTGATCTCTCTCTTTACCACTTCACAATCCAAGTCTTGTGCAGAGAGGAGCCCCCACAGAGTGTGGTCACTTTGCTTTACAGATTTATGTATGAGCACACTGTGTACACTGCTTAAAAAAACATATTGTGTCATGAAAAATGCATGCATGTACATGGCGAATACATGAGCAAAAATAAATATTCCAGATTATTGTGTGGTCACAGAGACTGAAACCTCCACATCTGCAGAAATATGCAGGAAAAACAAATCAATACTGTCTGCCTGAAACCATTATTCAATGTGCTTTAAGAACTATTTATTCATTCAATGATTATTTCAGCAATAGAGTGTGGATATCACTGTGATAGACAGTAACCTAAGGGGAAAATTTTAAATGATATTATCCATGATTTGTTGAAGATAGAACAACTAAGCCCAATAAGATGTTGCATGGGGTCATGAAAGGGCTTTTATAAGACCAGAGGCGAACGTGTTTTTGTACATGCACACTGATTTCTTTGCTACCTTTTTATTGCTCCCTGCTGCTCTTCTTTCATTACAATAACCGAAATAAGCCTTAGCTACAGGGATTTCTGGCAAAATACCTTGGATCAGCTGAATTTAATTAGAGCTGTCTTAAATAACCCCTAATCTCCATAAATAAGTACATGTTTTATGGATGCCTTATTCATAATTTATCTTCTCTCCAACTCCAAGGAGGGAGGGAGTACAAGTGCTGAGCAACCCTCATCAAGAATTAACAATGGGCTCATGTGATCGCGTTATTGACCCTACACAAAGCTGATTACTGCCCCCTGACGCTAAACCATGCATTGTGTGAAAAAAAAACACGAGAACTGAATTGGAGCACACAGGATCAAACACGGAGAGGGGAGCAAAAAGTAGGTGTCATTAAATTTTCAGCTGTTTCGGGTGTCAAGTACATTGAAAGCCCTTCAACATGAATGCATGCGTTGCATTTTGAATTGTGGAAACAAAATACAGCACAGGAATTATATATGAATGTGTTTACTTTTTAATAATAAAAGAAATTAATTATATCCTCAATTTTTATTTGAAAGACTGAATCTGGAATAAGCTGAGAAAATTATGTTTTCAGCCATGCACACAGTAAACACTGATACACTGCATAGCCTTTTAGCTAGTGTCCTAGGACTTTTTCAATAAAATGCAATAGCTAGGTGTTGTTTACCTCGGTTCCTCTGTGTCATTCTGTGGATTTTTTTTTATTACATTTTTTATTGATGTAGTACGATCACATTTCCCTTTAAATAAAAACACACATGGCTTCAGTTACATCCTTCAACTTAGAGAAGCTAGGGGCCAGTTGGACGTAGCATTAGCTACTAATGGTAGTGTTATTCTCCCTGTGTTTGCTGCCACTCTGGTAATATTACTCTTTCACGGCAGAAAAGTCGTGAATGGCTCGAAGTGTGTAAATGATTGAGGAGCTACAGCGAGCTAGCAGGTGGGACAGGTAGGTAACATACAAAGAGGCAAAAATCGATTCATAGTGTATATGTGAGTTAATTTACTAAAAATATATTTACAATGTTTATCCAGTTAAGTATTCACACATATGTACACACAGTTAACCTCTTAACTTTGCAGGACTCTTCTTATTCCACTTATAATCTACAATAAAACACCAAAGATTAAAAAACAGCTGTCTTTTTGAAAATTTCTACAACTTTAAATTCTCCAGCATCGAATGATTCTAATGTTATCACAGCAGAAACGAGGATTCTCCATCCTCCCCGTCAGGCTTTATCTGGGGGAACCACTGAATTCAGCGTGTCAGTGTTATGTGATACACTAAGCAGAGTGGCTGATGAATACTAGACACCTGACTGTTGTTTACCATCTCCCATGAGGCAAAGAAGGTCATGGATAATCAGATTTGTTTTATCACTGAAGCAACCGACACTATTCTTCCTAAAGGATACTTAAACACAGGTGGCTTATCCTCCTAAAGAAAAAAATGGTCCACAAATGCCATAAAAATCAGCCACTTGAGATCACCAAAATTAAAATGAGGGGGGCAGAGTGCCTCTGTCACTATGGCAACATGGCTTTGGAAACTGTCTTCTTTGCAAAGCTATTTTTCAATCTGGCAGTGAAGTGGGGCATAGTGGTTTGTAGTGATGCCTCCCTGTCGAGTGGTTATTACTGGACTAAATGAACAGACCCTCGCCATGTCAGAAATGTTACAAAGAGCAAAGCCTTCTGGGTCGGGGCATTGTGTGACATCAATGAACCCATTCTAAAGTTTCTTGTGATGGTCAAGTTTCCTGTGCCTACAAAAACACATCATCCTTGCAAGACAACATGAAGAATAATATACATGTCATATAATTTACATATCATAAATTATACATATCATTATTACATATCATAAACATCATAACCAGCAGGGTAGAGAATGTAACATCCTCCTAGAGTACCCTGTCTTACATCTTCTGCCGCTGCCCGCTGTGCATCTCTTTTGGTCATTATCTCACCAGGGCTCAGAGGATAAGAAGCTATTTTTCTAGGCCGCACATTTTCATCAGACGCTTTTCTTTTCAATTCTGACTGAGCCCGACTCTCAGTTTGGGTTCTGCATGACGGATGTGCACTGTGGTGGTGATGTTTGGCCGGCCTGCTCCTCCGATCAGACGGAACATGGCGGCTGCTGGAAGTGGATCTGCCTGCATGCCATTTTTCTGGCCCTCTTTTTCTCATGATCTGACCTCTTGTAGTGGTCAGAGAGAGAGTCAGGGAAAGAGCCATCTTCCTCTTAACCCTTGGTGAGACACAAAATCTGGGTCTGGCTGCTGTAGCTTGAGGTGGATGGATGGGAAGAGCATCCTGGAACTTCTTCCTGTCTGACCTTTCATAGTACTGAGTCTTAGATTTTTGATGGTCTGTATCTTCACCATCAGCCATCCTCCTCTTAATGCTTGACCTGACCGAACTTTGGGTCTGGTTTCTTCTGGTGGGATGTGCATCGGTGGCGGAGTGGAGGGTCGTGTTCAGGTGGTTCCTCAAAGCAGTGCTGGCCCGGGTGTAATTGTCACAATCCTGGCTGCTCCTGCTGGAGTTGGTTGGAGCAGCATGTCTTAATTTGACAAATAGGAGGTTAACTGGTAGAAAAAATCTCACAGCTTCTAAATTCTTAAAATCTCCCCCTTCACCTGACTGATGTAGATGAGCCTACTTGTGCTGACGGTGATCCAATGCAGACTTGAACCTTTTGGACAGATGAGATTTTTTGTTTAGTTCCCCTTCTTCATCATCAACTCTTCTCTTCATCCCTGACCTATCTGGATGTGTGGTCTGGGTGCAGGGATGTGGGCTGATGCAGTTTGGCCGGACCACGCTGTTCCCCTCAGCAAGAGGGGGAGGATTCTTCTGGGCAAGGCTGGCGCTGCTGGAGGGGGGGCTGCTGCTGTGACCTGCACACAGCTTTCCCACTGTCAGGAGTTGGGGAATTATTCTGACAGACCTCCATCATTTCAAAGCAGGACCTAACACCGCAAGACAATGCATCCTTTCATCAGCCAAGTTCATCACTTATGTGAGGTAAGTAAGATGTATGTTTTTATGTCCTCTACATGGCCTGTAGTGGAAATGCATCCCTCTCACCCAGCAATCAAAAGTACAAGTGAAACCTTTCAAATATTGAATCAAATCACAGTATTGACTTACTGGTTGCTGAGCGAGAACATGCTGGTGATGTGACGCATGCTGATGAACTGATGCCCCAGCACCTGACGGGGGGTGTAATCCGTTTGGCGGCATCGAGCTGGAGCATTCCCTTCAGCATGTCCAACAACAAAGGTCAGAGGTGTCTTCAGGAGTTGGTGTATTTAATCTGTGCTTCACAAATAAGTTAGTGATCAAGTTTTTTTTTTTTTTTACAGTAAATGATAAGACATTTGTGTGGTACAGTAAGAGAAAGGCAGTAAAACTGATATTGGTGTTATACTGACTGGTGTAATATGTGATTATAAATTTAGTTAGGTTGTATATTTGAATAAAAACAGCAGCACTAATCTGCATGTAGCACTGAAAGTTAACTTGTTTTTATGAGGTTATTTATAAATACACGAAACAGTAATTTCAAAACCTGAAATTTAATCACAATTGTATTGAGAAGAGTTGAATGCTAATAAGACTTGAAATAAGAGACAAAGTTGGAGACAGCCTATAAAAAAGAGGATAATTTATGGATAATGTACATCAAAGAAAATATAAGGACATGTTACTTCATTAGACTTTTTTTTTCCTTTTTTTGTTAAAAACTGCTGACAGTTGTTTGTGAGAGAGATGAGACTTAACTAAAGAAATTTTTAGCAAACTGTTGGTTATGAACACATCCAGCAGTTACAGAGCAACATCAGCATTTCTTTGGAGTCGTGTTTCTAGCCACCTGATCCATCTAATCTTACTCTCTTTTATACAACAGCTAGTTCCAGCCAAGTAATTTGATACGACGAGAGGCTTTCTATGAGTACTGATATAGTACAAGAGCACTAGGACTTTATACTACATGTATCACTCGGCTTCTAAGGTGTTCTATTAACCTCAGGTAACTGAGGTACTAGTGTACACCATGCAGGTCAGGAAAATGTTTATGTGTTGCTTAGCAACAGTCAAGTACCAGTCCTATTAGATAGATAGATAGATAGATGGATAGATAGATGATGAAATAAACAAATAAATCATAATCTTTTGTTGCTTATTTAACTAATGTGATATTGCTTAATTAGCTCTGTGTTTGGTGCTGAGCAGGAAGTGTACAGTGGCCTTTCAGTACGGTGGCCCTGAGAGCTCAACACACTGCAACTTGAGAAAACACATGCAAAGACACAAACGCACAGCAAATTCAGAAAGCAACGTCATCAATTTGACAACATGTGAAACTTGAAACTAAAACCACTGAATAACAAGTGAGTCCCAGCCAGGTTCATCACTTTTTTCTTTTTGAGTTATCTTTTGCCTTAATTCCGTGAGTGAGAGAAAGTCAGGGAGGGAGGGAGGGAGGGAGAGAGAGAGAGAAAGAGAGAGAGAGAGAGAGAGGGAGAGGGAGAGAGAGAGAGAGAGAGAGAGAGAGAGACAGAGAGACAGAGAGGATGATATGGTGCAAAGGGCCACAGGTTGGGCCGCTGCAGTTAGGATTATGCCTTCATGGTACCCCCCCATTTGCATGTGTTTTTGGAAGCGCACATTTTGGCAAATTGTTCAGGATGTTTTCTGAATTTGCAGCCCGCTGTGTTTTTTTGTTTTTTTTACTTGAAGTGCATTGACCTCTCAGGGCCACCGTATTTTAGAACTTTTTCAAACAGCTGCCTGATGAAAATGACGCTGTGAGAGCAGTGAGTGAACCAAAACAGTAAAGCTGTGAACCAGACACCTAAAATCATCTGAACCTTGCTAAAAAGCTCTGTGAAGCCAGTTCATCACTACAAACAGCCCCATTTACCTTTCACATTGCCATCTGATACATCATTTGTAGTTCTTCCTGGGGATTTAAAGAAAAACTGAAAGCTTGAAACGGCAAAAACATGTATCTGCCATTGTTAACTCTTATACCTTTTTAAACATGTTTAATCATCAGTTGAAATGGAATAAGCTATCTTTTTGTGTGCTTTTCATTATCATGCACAGTAAATGACATAGAAAGTAAATATCAGCTCAAGTCATAACACGCTCAGCGTGAAAAAAAAATCAAAATAAGAGTGTCTCACTCAGCTGCCTCATCAATATCTGCCTTACCCGCTGATTTGACATTAATTACCCTGATAATTACACAAATGCGCTAATGAATCAATTTGACAGTCACACATGGGAAGAGTACTTGTTTCAAGGACTGAAAAGAAGGGAAGACTGAGTGAGAGAGACAAAGGGAGAATAAGAACGAGAGAAAGAGTTGATTCTATGTCTGCCTCCACGTTTGTGCATCTCCTCCTGATGAGCCTCGGGTATCTCTATCCCATTATGCCACAGAGTGATGACAGTTCCCTATTCGTTATTGTCCTATTGTTATGAGCCAAGGATGGTGGTAATTGGAGATTCACTGTTGACTGTTATCATGTTGCTAGGATTTTCTTTTTACTCATTCATTATTTAAGATAATGAAAAGTTTTCTCTCATGCTAAGACTCGCAAGCACATTATCAGTCTGTTTTTTCTTTCTCTACATCCTTTATTAATTAAACCACTGCATTATTTGGAACAAAGAAGGGCCGAGGAGATTATTGTTAGTGCCATTTTTTACCAGCAAAGTTTGCTACTTCAGCAGGGTAATGGTTGAAAACACAGATATGTAGAATACATTTTGATCAGGATGAAGACCCTGATTTATCTAACTGAATTTTAAAGATTTCACATATTGAAATTGATATAATGTACCTTAATATTCTTATGGGCTCGTGACAACCACGTGACTCTCGAATCAGCGAGCTTGGCCTGAAGAAATACCAGCAAAGACTGAGCTCTCTGATATTTACTCATAATTACAGTGAGATTGCCTTCCCACGGTGCGTCGGCCACAGTAAGTAAGCCAGCCCCATGCTGACAAATTCAACTGACAGAGCAAATATATACTTCCTCTCATCAGTCAATCCCTTCATCCTTGGTCCAATGTCTTCTGGGACAGCAGCGGGTGGATTTGCCTGATATTAGCCAAGGCCCAGGCCAGCACGCTGGGGGGATTTGCGAGGGTAAACCTCTTGCTTTGATGTCTCCTCAAATATCCCAGCTTGACACAGTAAAACAAGGGATAGCGGGAAATTGAGTGGACTGATCCAAAAGAGATGCTCCCTCTGACCTTGCTGTCAACAAACACAGATAAAGTAATTAAACAAAGGTAAAAAAAATAGGACAACAGAGTGTAATAATGTCATGTTATCTGGCCAATATAGTGGGGTTTTTTTAACACCCATTACAAAAGAGGAGATGTGTTTAGTGCTGGAAATTCACAATATCCACAGCATATCTACAGGATTATCGGTGTCAAAACAGATTTTAACAAGAAGCAACATTCATATTTGCTTGTTTAAACACTGCATCAGCCTGCTAAAGATGTAATGACTCAGTCTTTACCAGCTCAAAACCGCACACAGCCTCTCTGAGAGAAATTCAAGTAAACGGTTCATATATTGTAAATTGAGATGGGGACTTGCTTAGTCCCCAATGATCTTTGCAATGAATAGTGCAGTCTTGTTTTTCAGTGCAGCGAAAAAAGCTCCTCTTATTAAAAAAGCAACAAAGGCAACATGGCTGCCGGACACCTGGGTAATTGGAGGAAGCTGTCATCTCAGGCGATGCGGCGGAGTGCATAGCTGTCAGTGTGATGTGTCAGACTCTGCACAGTGATAAAAGTGACAAAGCTAATTGTCGTCTCGCATCTCCACGCTCAAAGGAACTCTCCAGACCTCTGCAAATCTTTTCTCTTCCATTCTTCTCCTTTAAAACTTCTCTCATTGCTATTAAAGGGCCTGAGGGAGACATTTGTGTGGTACAGTGAGAGAAAAACAGTGAAACTGATGTTGATGTTATACTGACTGGTGCAATATGTGATTCAGAATTTAGTTAGGCAGAATCTGCATGCTGTCCCGTCGACTCATGGGAGCGATGTTACAGCAACTGCAAACTGATCAGAGAACTTAACGAAATTCACCGAAGCAATGATGCACATAAAGAGAATTATCAGTGAGCCAGAGCAACAAGCATCTTATAAGGCACTTTAATTCCCAGCCCAGAAACACTAGAGTGGATCCTCCCCACAGCGCTCCACTTGATCTTATGAGTGACCTCCGATGAGGATAAAGCATTATACAGTGCATTTGAGCAGAATCAGATTCTAATCTGATGAGGAGGCAATCAGGGAGAGCACTTTGAGTCCATACAATGGCAGCATGTATGATCTATCTGCCTGGAAAATTAAATCAATAGCTTATTTTTGAACTGCATCATCAGTCTGTGATAAAGTAGAGGAGCTGCTAAGTTAATACCCCACACTGACTTGGGACACAAACACTAAGGCCATGAACATTTTTTAAAAGTCCAGTCTTGAGGACGGAAGGCTAACTGGCTGCTGTGAAGGAGCACTCCTGCAGGTCAGGGCAACTTGACAAACTTTGATTAATCACCGTGGGAAACCTGGTCGAGAACAGGAGTGACTAATGACCCGTGTATGGCTGTTGATTTAATCAATCAAGAAAAGGCTCTAACCTTGCCAATACGTGGGTGAAACACAGCCACACACTCACACACCCACTTATTTCAAACAGCAGGAGTAGGCATTAAAAGGTTTTGTGTGATATTGAGTTCTCGTGTGAACCACAGGTTGTTTCTGTTACTTCTTTCAATGTTTCCACAGAAAGGACACTGCACACCTGTGTCCTTAACTTCATGAATTAAAGCTATTCCTCACCAGATGTTACACTTACCCATATCTGTATAAAAGGTAAGATTAGGATACTTTCTCAGCAGTCTATCAGTACCTCCCAAAATAAAAAAAAAGGAAGGAAAATGACTGCAAGGCATTTTCCGCTGCCATTATCAACTTTGCTGCAGTGAAAATGACACCTAAAGTGAAGTTCTGGAGGCGTACTTTTATGTGTATAATATACAATACAGGGGAAACTCAAAAAATTAGAATATCGTGCAAAAGTTCATTCAAGTCAGCAATTCAACTTCAAATGTGAAACTAACACGTGATATAAACTCAGTACATGCAAAGCGAGATATGTCAAGGCTTTATTTGTTATAATCTTGATGATCATGGCTTACAGTTTTTGAAAACCCCAAATTCCAAATCTCAGAAAATTAGAATATTTGGAAAAGGTTCAATACTATAGGCTCAAAGTGTCACACGCTCATCAGCTAATTAATCCAAAACACCTGTGAAGGGTTCCTGAGTCTTTAAATGGTCTCTCAGTCTGGTTCAGTAGAATTCACAATCATGGGGACTGCTGACCTGACAGTTGTGCAGAAACCCATCATTGACACCCTCCACAAGGAGGGAAAGCCTCAAAAGGTAATTGCAAAAGAAGTTGGATGTTCTCAAAGTGCTGTATCAAAGCACATTAATAGAAAGGTAGCTGGAAGGGAAAAGTGTGGAAGAAAAAGGTGCACAAGCCGCAGGGATGACTGGAGTCTGGAGAGGATTGTCAGGAAAAGGCCATTCAAAAGTGTGGGGGAACTTCACAAGGAGTGGACCGAGGCTGGAGTTAGTACATCAAATGTCGTATTCCTCTTATCAAGCCGCTCCTGAACAACAAACAACGTCAGAAGCGTCTTACCCGGGCTAAAGACAAAAAGAACTGGTCTGTTGCTCAGTGGTCCAAAGTCCTCTTTTCCGATGAGAGCATCTTTTGCAATTTTGCATCTCATTTGGAAACCAAGTTCCCAGAGTCTGGAGGAAGAATGGAGATGCACACAATCCAGGATGCATGAAGTCCAGTGTGAAGGTTCCTCAGTCTGTGTTGGTTTGGGGAGCCATGTCATCTGCTGGTGTTGGTCCACTGTGCTTTATTGAGTCCAGAGTCAACGCAGCTGTCTATCAGGAGATTTTAGAACACTTCATGGTTCCTTCAGCAGACAAGCTTTATGGAGATGCTGACTTCATTTTCCAACAGGATATGGCACCTGCCCACACTGCCAAAAGTACCAAAACCTGGTTAAATAACCATCAGATAACGGTGCTTGATTAGCCAGCAAACTCGCCAGACCTGAACCCCATAGAGATTTTATGGGGCATTGCCAAGAGAAAGATGAGAGACATGAGACCGAACAACAAAGCATCCTGGTCTTCCATAACACCTGAGCAGTGCCACAGGCTGATAGCATCCATGCCACGCTGCATTGAGGCAGTAATTCATGCAAAAGGGGCCCAAACCAAGTACTAAGTACATATGCAAGATTAAACCTTTCAGAGGGCCAATATTTCTCTGTTTAAAATCCCCTTTCTATTAATTTTATGTGATATTCTAATTACAAATAAAGAGATTTTCAATTTGAGGTTTTCATAAGTTGTAAGCCATAATCATCAAAATTATATCAAATGAAGGCTTGAAATAACTTGAGTTGCATGTTATGAACCTATGTCACACATTAGTTTCACCTTGTAAATCTAATTGCTGGAATAAACGAACCTTTGCACGATATTCTAATTTTTTGAGTTTCACCTGTACATTAAATGATGAAATACAAAGAAACCCAAGAAGTTTTATGACTATGATGTTGAGATCAGCAGTGCATTATTTACTAAGTTAATGGCTGACATTTAAGGCTTTCAAAATCTAATTTCCTATTTCCTGCTGTGCCCTGAAATCTTCCCATCTTCATTCGCGTAAAAGTCTGACCTCCTTACGTAAGTCAAGTTATTTAGTTCACTCATATATTAGATTTTTACTAATGTTTCATTGGTCTGTCTATTAGGTTTGCTTGATTTTGGTACAGTCACCATTTCAACATGCACATTCATTTGCCAATAGCTTAGTTTAAATTAAGTTTGACATAAAATTAATATAGTCCAATTAAGACTACAATTACTTATCGATATTTCAGATAACTGACATGTAGTTTATCTGATTTGTTTTACTGTAGATTGTGTGCACCTGATAACTAATCAGGTTACAGGTCACTGAGTGAACATGGTGCGCCAACAAAGTCACAGCTTTTTCCTTCACTCGGTTTGTCTTTCCCGTAAGCTACTGCATATTGATCCAGGTATTACTAATTACTGAACAAATTGCTCGATCTAGTTGTACTTAAGGTAACGAATGACAATTAAATACATGAAAACATAATACATAAGAACATCATTACCATGTGTTTACCTCATCAGTTCATCACCCAGCTGTCCAACTGAGGCCTCAGGGAGATTGTGATCGATATATATACATTGATATATGTAGTATACCTTAATTGTATTTAGGTACACTTTTCCTTTAATTACAACACTCTTTAAACCGTATTTAACCACTTGCTACCTGGGTGGGTGCTATGTTAAGTTTAGACTGCCAGGTGCAGTTGTTATGAAGCGTTGCCTTGTCATGCTAGGAAAGGCCCAGGTGTTGCTAATCACATTAATGATATCTCTGTTCTGCTAAAGCGTTCCAGTAAATCAAGACAGTATGTGACTGCGAGTCAGCACGAACAAAACCAGGATCCTGAGCCCAAAGCAGCTCACTGGAATTCATTCATTTCATCACTCAAGCCTGACCTGTGCTTTTCCTACTGTGACATGTCAAACTGTTTTCAGTGAAAAAGGCCTATGGGACAAACAGTAGTAACACAACTGAGTGGACATTGATCGAAATGTTGTTTTATAACGATGTCAACATAACATTCTTCTATTTTAGAAAATAAGCTGCGACTCTGTTTACATAGCTTTTCATTGGGTGCCACTACAGATGTTTCCTAGCAACTGTTTTATGCATTACCCAAGTCTTACTAACTCACTAAAGACATTTGTTCAGTTTACTGAGTAAATTTTAAACTAGCTGTAAGTGTGTATGTAATCAGTCAATGTGCAAAGAGGAAGTGGAACTTAAACACACACAAAAGTAAATTTACACAAAGGATATGATGCTTGTATGGAGGAATATCAAACACCGGTTACATACAAGAGCACTGCCTTATCCCCAGAGGCTAATTGAGCGTGATTAGATAATTGATTCTGGGCATGACACAGTCAACACATGGATTAAATGAAATTCCCCACGATAGAAAGTAGGTTTTATATTTTATTCCAAAACCTTCAAAATAAGTTTCAAGTTCAAGAAAGTAGAATAAGCTTAGACACAATGCAAAGCATCATATACAGACGGATAAAATACATTTTATATATTGCAGACAAGCCATGGTGGGTCTTACATATGTACAGTATGTATGTAAACTTTTATTTACAATCTTTTTTACATATACAAAAAGCCTTGTTTCTATTTTTCTTTGTATATATTTATATATATATATTTATATATATAGATTTTTCATATACTCCCCACTAGCATTTGTACTACAATAATGAAAAAGAAAAACATTTACATATATGTCAATCCACTTTTTCTTTTTATATTACAAATGTATTTTCATAAAAATATATCTCTGTACAAAAAAAAGTTTTTTATTCGTTAACATATTCTCTTTTCTTAGAGACACTTTCCCTCTGTAGTTGCTCTCTGTAGTTACACACAGTCTGCTCAAGTCCACATTTGTCCATTTCTTTACAGGTATCCCTTTTGGTGTACAGCAAGACAATGACACTCAATCTTTGCCTTTCACTGTTTTGTTGGTTTATTGAGGCGTTTAAGGGCCATGTTGATCTCGCTTAGACGCCATGTGTTGTCATGCGTTTGAGTCTCATAAAGAGGCTAGTGGAGAGATCTACTGGACTGGCATGAAACAATATCATGAAATAGAAAAGGAAAACTTGGGACCTTGTAATAACTTTGTTGCCATGACAAACATACAGGAATGTAAAGTCTCTGGTAATAAAAAGCAGCTCTCTGTAAATATTTTGCTATATTATACTCTAGATAAATTGGACATTTTGTTTTTATTCCAAGGATGACACATATTGGCAACAGGTTTTTTTTTCCATTACTGCGCACAAACAGAGGAGCAGTTGTTGGATTACAGATATTGAACACAGTATAGATAGATAAATTCTGATGCACTCAGTGAAATGAAATACATTCACTAGTTTGTCAGCAACAATTGCAGCGATCTGATCACAAATCATACCAGTCCACTCTTATCTCCATTTATAGAATAAAATTCATCTTGGCTCCAAAGCTTTTCAAATACACCACCCCGCCCCCTCCATGATAAAGTCCACTAGACACGCTGAAATGGGCTGAATAGTGAAGACAAATTTTATGGAATGGGCCTGAAAAACACACCAAGAAGTGTGGCTTTGTTGCAGCCGTCAATATGCGGTGAGAATAAAAGATGGGGGATTATAAATAATAGTTGATGCAGAATGTCACACAGCATGACTGATGGATTTCTTGGGTTTTCAATACATATGCAGTGTGGCCTTTGCTGAAAAGTGAGAGCTCTAGCTGCAGAGAGAAACGGGAAGCTTTTGGTCTCATCCCTGACTGTGAGAAAATTCTGTGAACTCGATGGGAACTCAAAGACCATAGCTGTGGTGTGTTTCATTATAGAAGAGATGGTGAGCAGGAGAGAACTCCGAGCTGTGTCCGGCTGATAACGAAAATGAACCAAGGATGAACAGTTTCTGTCTTAAAATATGCAAAGAGAACCAGGAAGTAGCCGGCTGCTATCAAGACAGACTGTCTTCTAACTCTTATAGCACGGCTCCGTCCCGAACTCACTGATCTTCATTTTCATATAACTGTGTTGCACTTTCTTTTGAGAACTTTTTGGACTAACCCAGATGGGTTAAAAGGGAAATATTTCGATAGATGTAGCACCCATTAAGTGAAAACCCCCGTTTCTGCAAAATTACCAGCATGAATTTTTGAAAATATCTTGTTCCCTATTAAAAACTTTTCCTATTAGTGGAACTAAATCAACACTAAGAACTGATTAAGCAGTTAATATTAATTTTGTTATTCTAATCTGGTTGAATTTAAATAATTTTCTTTGGTTGAAAAAGCGACTTTTTAACTTCTCCAAAAAACACACACAACACAAACACACAGCCAGACATGTAGGCAAGCACATAAGATCCAAGACATTAATCCTTGCACACCAAAATACAGTACTAATGAGCACATTGCTCATTCAGGAAAAGAAAAAAAGGGGGACGGTTTCTCTAACATGATCCTAACAAGCTCAGCCTTTTCCTGTAAGATCAAAAACACAGATGAAAAGAGCTCCCAGGTTCTTCAGCAGGTGTGTCTGTAGAAATGATTACAATGACTGGTCTGAGAACCAGAGAGAAAGAGCTCTCATTTCAAATATCGGACATAAAAATATGATAACCCCCCAACCTTATTATGAAATGACGATGTTTGGAATTCTTGAACATACAAAAAAAAAAAAAAAAGAGCCACTCGAGCTGGTTCATCATATCATGGGGTTGTACCAAGGCACTATAATGAATGTAAAGTGCTTATTGGAGACTGGAGGAGGTACAAAAACACGGAGAAAAAAAAAGGGTATGAGTCTGGCCCTTTTAAACCATTTCTGAATTTGCTTACACTGAGCCCTTGTTGGTAAAAACAATCATAGCTGTGTGAGCATATGCTTCTGTATTATGTTCGTCCAAATCCACGGTCTAAATCTAGTCAAATAGAATAAGTTCCATTAAGGGAGTGGGGGAATCATGTCCTATTGCACTGGCTAATCACATTTGTTTGTTTAATACTCAACGCAGTTTAATAAAGTGTTACATAATGGGTGTTAAACGTTGCCATGGGAGGAATCAATGGAGGGGAAAGACCACTTCAAAGTGGCCTTAACAGAAACTAACTGGAATGTAATGAAGCTATTCACTCTGCTAAAATATTTGGAGCAATTTCAGGATAAAAATAAATGAAATGCACAATGCAACAGTTGCATAAAACTATGAGAACTGAGTACCAATGCCTTCAAGATAATATGAGTGCAACTGCTCCTCTCCCCGTGAAATCTCCAGGGTAATTCAATCGTTTCCTTTTCCATCAATTCACGACCAGAGCAGGCAAGGGGCAATATTCTATCTGTACTGTCGAGATAAGCGAGAGCTTTAAAAGTAATAAAATTGTAAAAGCAATTACCGACCCACAGCGAAACTGATTGAAGGAACAATAGAGTGATTGGTTTCAAAGGCCTGAATTTCTGAGGGAAATTATGTACTGCAGGTGATTGTAAAGACTTCATTAAAAACCTGTTGGTATGGAGGCTGATTTTGACTGTGAAAGCCACTTTTTCTGCATTTATATGGATATGTAATGTATATGCTGATGTACCAAAACAAATCCATGCAAGTCCAATATTCCTCCTAATTCCCACCAATGTTAACACTAAAAAGAAGGATGCCAAAGAGTACGTGGTAAATCAAAGCACTGTGGATGTTTTAGACTGCTTTTTTTGGGAGTCAGACATTACATAATTGAGGATCTGCCCTTTCAGTGATAATGGTAAGATGAATTCAGGATTCGAAAAATGGGTTTGACAATGAAGCAAGGCTAAATTAAAGCAAATTGCATGTAATGTCTCAATTTGATGCAGTGAAATCTGAGCACTATTCACCCCACTCAGCATCCACAGGATAGATGGGAATGGGGATAGTAAGTGGTAAATAGCTGGGAGCACGGTGTTTGAAATCCAGTGGGTTTTCTTCCTTCTCATAATACACATTTCACAGACACAGACACACACGTGAAAAGCGGCACAAAAGCATTACTGCTTTGAATCTGCTCTTCTCATCGGGCATGTCATTCAACAGCCAGCCCTGCTGTCGTATCCGAGTGTCAGTCTGATGACAGTTCCCTCCTGTGTTGCACTTTCAAAACAATATTTTCTGTATATCACTCCCAATTTACCACAGATTTGAGTGTTAGCATTAGAAGCATAAACTTTTTTTTTTTTTTTTTTCCACATATCATGTTTATCATTTCCAGTGGAATGCTTGGGAGTAATCAGTATGGCAGCGACTCCCCTGCTGTCACAGCTCTGAGGAAGCCCTCTGCACCATTTTCAAGATGAGCAAAGACGAAACAAAGCAACACTGCTGTTTTTCAAAGGGATGGAGCTGTCAGAAGTTAACTTGGAGGAAAAGACCTGAATGTAATCCAGAGGGAAAACATCACTGACTCATCCATTCTTCAGACTCAAACGCCTTCAGTTGAACATTTCGAGGGAGTGAGAACATGACCGCTCTTTGATCTTTGTTTTCCTAAGGCCAAGTATAGGGAGCTCATACTGCATCATGATCTCAGAGATATACAGTATGTACCACCTTCAAGCCGCAGAAACGTGTGAAGGTGGATCCAGGATTAAAAAGAAGGTGAAAAGAGGAGAATATGACTTGCAGTCTTTCCGAAGACAATGTGCCAGCCAAAAAAAAAAAAAAACCCAAAGAGAATGAAATATGGTATGGTCCCAAGGCGTTTGTATATCCATGGAATTATAACAGGTGCCATCCCTGCTCTGAACCAGCTGATGTGTTTTTCTCTTCGAGTACCTCAGAGCGACACTGGATGGTTGTAACCCGTACCCGTGTGAAGCAAATCTGACAGTGTTACTCTCGATTAACATTTGGATTTAGGGCCATCAGTTTGAGAGGTGGATTTCTCTCTGTCTCTCCCACTACAAACCAAGTGTCAGAGGATGAGCGTTGGAACTAGAGACTGACATCGCCTTCAGGTTTTCTTTCCTTGGAGGATCTGTACATTGTCATCAGCACTTGTTCTGGGTAGACATTTGATTTATTGGTGTCCAGAGCATCCAGATAGACATAAAGTGATACTCCCTGAACCCAATCCTTTTCCTTTCTTAAATGACAAAAAAAAAAAAGAAAGAAAAAAAAAAAAAAGAAAAAAGAAGAAGATTTTTTTAGCAAACTATCTGTCGTGTTGGGTTGAATCTTTGGGGCCAAACAGACAGGACTATTTTGGGACAGATTGCAGATTTAACCACAACAAATGTGTGCAGAGATATACACACACACACACACACACACAAGCACAAACTCATTCTCAATCACGTATACACGTAAATTCTCTCTACAAATTCTCACTAAGTGCTTTTTTCAGCAGCCCTAGCTACTTTTTAACCCTTGCTCTGGACACAGCTGCCTCAGCAAGCAGAATTTCATCCCTGCTTCAAAAAAATAAAAAAAAAAAATAAAGAGCAAGTAAATATAGAGTGTGTGTCTTCAACATGGCCTTCAAAACTCATTCATTCCTCAGCCGGAAACCGGGGGCCTTCGATGAAACCTTTCAACAACCTCAGGAGCAGACAGTTGGGGAAAAGCAGGGTTCCCAATTACTTGTCACAGAAAGCAAGCAGCATATAAAAAAGAAAGAGAAAAAAAAGGAAATGAAAAACAGAGAGAAGTATGAATCGAAACAGTCCAGACTGTCTCTCTCTGACTCACACAGGCCAACGAGGGGCTGTCCGCCGTACAGTTCACTTGCACAGAGATCTCTGTTAGCTACAGGTCAATTTCTTGACTTAAAGTTGACCATTAAATTCCCTTTGGGTTTAGGCGGAGGGCGGTGAGAAAAGTCATCACAGCTTTGCTTCCAGCAGTACACCTACCAGCTGCAGTTTCAGGTGAAAGCTTTTCCTTAAAATATGGAAAATGATCAAGAAACCATGTAAAGTTACAAAAAGCATTCTGCTTTTGGCATTTGTTATAGTCGCTGTTGTCTTCACATGGTTTCTTTTTTTTAATTTTTTTTCTTGTCTCCTGCGGGTAAGAGCCTTCATCACTGGAGATGTTTCTTGAATATATTTCAGCAAATAAAATAATCTTTGTCTTGCCCTCTGCTCAAGGAACTATGGATGTCCTCTGCTGGCAGGCAGGCGAAGATGTGGTGCACTTCTCCTCCCCTAACTGAATCAACGATGAATGCAAAGATCTAACAAAGGACGGGTGCAGGGAAAGTACAAGACATGGCAGGGGAAGGGCAAGTGAAAGAGCGATTGAAAGAAAATATACATAGAAAAGCAGGGAAATAGACAAAGGGAGTAAAGGTAAACAATAAGCAAAAGAATGGAGATGAAAAAGATGAAGGAAATCAAACAGAGAGAAGATAAAAGCATTAATGTAATATTCTCAAAAGTGTTAAAATAAAAACATACATATTCTTCTTTTTCAATAAAGTGTAAGCAAACCAAATGAGATTCATTAATATGAGAGATACAGATCAAAGGAAATGCAGGAGAAGAAATCCAATCACAGATTTTTCTATCTGCAGAAAATTCTTGAGGGATTGTGTAATAGGTTTAGTCTGAAACTGGGTTCTGAGTGTCTGTGTCTTGTTGCTTCAGCAGTTCTGATGCCTGGGATGTGCGATTAGCTCAGGCAAGCCACAAGGTGATAACTTCGTCTACTTTCAGAGAAATGTGGATCCAAGGGCGCCTGAAGATCTATGTCCTTCCTGTATCATACAGCCAGATGACCTGGTGAAGTGTGATTCTTACCTCTGGAGGAAGCAGTTGCTATACAGCTGTGCACACTGTGCTGACTGTGAACTCTGTCTCACTGGCCATGATGTCAGTGGGTTGGATGTTGCGGTCATACATAGGGTTCTCGAACGTAGCTCGTCCATTAGTGTTCTCGTGGCCCACGTAACCATTGAAGGGGACTTTGGGTCTTCTTCTGAAATTAAATGAATCAATGTAATAAACAATGAGTTGTTTTAACATTTGTGGTGGACAATATATCCACTACACAGCAGATGTATGTGTCACAATATGGATGTGGCTATGCTGTGTCTTACTGAGACGAGATGGGAAGTTCACTCGCTGACTCATAACTACTTCGACTTGACTATCGACTACTACTTCATTGAATATTTCAGCTTCAACTTACTACTTCATTCTGCCTGACTGTGATAAACCAGTTCTTTTTTAGGCAGGGAGGGGAGATTCTCTCACCACAGATGATGATTTCCTCATTTTTGAGGTCAACATATGCCTTTGTGAATTGCAAAAATCACTATCAAGTTAATATATTTTGGAGGGAGAATTGATATCTTTCAAAAGAAATCAAGCAAAAGCAAGATTCATATGTGAAAACAGCTCACTCTGCAGAGGTGAAGTAACCCACGACTGAAAATGATTCCAATTTAAACAGCATTTCTGAGCAAGTAGTATCAGTACAGAAGTAATGTCATATGTTGCTTGCAGATGTGGAAATGTGGCAGTGTGAAATACATTAGCATCGTTAGCCTTACCTGTGTTTATAGAGGTACAGAGCGAAGCCTGCAATGATCATGGCTATAAAAGGCACTAGGATGGCTGCTGCCACTGAACTGCTGTTGGAGGCAAAGTTGTAGCCTGCGTTCTCTCTGCTGGGATCTAAACTCTCTGGAAAAAAAAAAAATAAGACACTGAGCCTTTACTTCAACATTACTTCAGTACACAATGACTTCAGCAGCAGATATTACAACCATCCCTATAAATAACAATTAAAACAAATAAAAAAAAAAAAAAAAAAATCTAAGAGTGAAATGATCCTCCCAACCTTCTTCCAAGAACCTGAGCTGACAAATGTTTAAGACAAATGAACAGAAAAACAGAAATAAAATCAGCTGCAGTGGCTGAAGAAGGCTACCAGAAACATTATTTTACATTTATTTCTATGCTTTATTTTCATTCTCCCCCCTGGGAACCTCAAATTCCATTATCCTTCCAATGACTTTTAATTACTGACATCAAAGCCGACAGCTATTAACTCAATTCAGATTCATTCCCTAATTTATGGAGGTGTGTCTGCGACAGCAACAGTGGAGGAGTGACAGCCCACCTGTTTGCCACAGAATGCCAAAAAAAGCTCCAAAAAAGGACGAGTGACACACAAGAAGGAATTCAATTAGTGGGTTTTGTGGTGTTTGCCAATCAACCCCCAGCTGGATGAGCTCGAGCACACAAACATGCACAAACACACTCGCACGCAGGAAAACTCGCACTCGCACTCACACCACCACTGCGTTAAAACAAAACACGAAAACGTCGACAAATTGAGCAGGATTAATTCCAAGGCGTCCAGCCTACCTCCCAGGCTCATATCCGTTTTTCTCATACACACTTAAACACCCTATCACCAGCCACCACACTCTGTATTAATAAAGACCTGTTTGCTCAGTATGTGTGCTGTGGCAGGGTGGTAGGAGGGTTCCACACCTGCTGTTCAAGTACCTTTCTCATTACAGTAGATTTTCACATCCACTTTCACTGTTTTCACCCAACTTTCTGCGTGCACACACACACACACGCGCGCGCGCGCGCGCGCGCACACACACACACACACACACACACACACACACACACACACACACACACACACACACACACACACACACACACTTAATCTATGTTAACACCACATGACTTCATGCTCAATTCCAATTCCTGTTCATATCACATCTGTTCAATCTCTTCAATATGTCTTGCAGCCAGTATGGAAGCTTCTGCAACCTGAGCTTCACCTATTAAAAGCGAAAATCCTGTGAAATCTGTCTCCATCACTTGCATCAGCAAAAAGGAAACAGCAAAAGCAGGAGCATTATCTACTTAACTGTTTACATGGATTAGATAATATGAGATCAGTGTCACGTGAGGGAGCGGAGAATCTGAATGTAGAGGATTTCCACTGCATTTTAAATGTAACTTTAACACACATACAGTTTTTTTTTCTTATTTCTCCATGTACATCTTCCTCCTCTGAACACAGTGCGCCACAGGGACAGGCGTTGAGTTTTTTAATTAATCACATAATTAATCCCATGCTGATGTAGGGTTTAGTGCTGGGATTATGTACATATTTCATTTAATATGTATCAGATTGCTGATCGATTAATGATGCTTAATGTCCAAAGATTTTCATCATGGCAATTCAGGTATTTTCTCTGTTCACACATAGACCTTTTTAACTGGATTGTAACAGTGGGTGGCAGCAGTAAACCAATGGTGTGAACTTGCAAAAACCAAATAAGAAGAAAATCCCCCATTGTTCCTTCAATACTTCAGTTCTTTGCCAAAATTCTAGCAGGTTTCAAATGCACTTCAGCACCAGTACATTGCATCTTATAACACACACACACACACACACACACACACACACACACACACACACAAACACACAAACACACACACACACACAGCAGCAGCCATCCAGATCCATGGATCAGGATGTAAGGATTTGCTGGATATATACTGTAGCAAAAAAATCTGAGTGAGGAGGATCACGTGGGTTGGATTTCTAGGTCACAAACATGAAGCAGAATACAATATATGGATAGCTGCAGCTTTTTGAAAAAATGTTCAGTACCTATGACAGCACAGCTGAAGTTGCTGAAGGAACCAAAGAAAAACAAGTAGGCAAAGAACGGATGATATTTACTCTATCAAAACGGCATGATGTAGGTTTACTTGATATGGCAATCCACAAACTCTCTAAGGAAAGATTCTGTGGACTTGTGCTGTGTGTGAGATTAGTGTGTGCATGTGGATGTCATCTGACTATTAATCATTTTTGTGAATCGTGTTTGCCTTTTTAGGCTGGATTCACAACCACATTCTCCAGACATGTTTTCACATTTGTAAAAGTAAATGAATGACAAATCAACACAGCAAATGACAAGCTGTGAAAGCACTTGCAGCTCTGCTTAAGGACACTACATGCAGTCCAGAGTTTTTGCACAGTTACACATTTTTTGTCCTTCAGGCTCTCTGCTAGAGCACATTCAATTTGAAATTAAATAATGGATACTGCAGCTACTACTTCCAAGTCTCAGCTTTAATCTGAGTAGGTTCACATCAATACAGAAAGACTGTGAGGGGGACGTTGCCATTTTAACACCTGCTGCTCAATTTACCAGGGTTCAAATGTAACTGGACACTAGGCAGCTGTGTGTTGTTTCAACATTAGTTCATGAAAAGAAGAGCTCACATGTGGCTCAGAGTTTATTAAGAGCTGAGAGTTTCCATTTAGACTGAGATGGAGTTGTCTGTCAATGTGAGGGGTGAAGAGGCGACTAAGCAAGCGAAGAAAATAATAATGAGGCTCAAAAGAAAAAAGAAAAAAGGCAAAACTAGGAGTGAAAAATCATTAGCTTGGTGGAGAAAAACCTTTTCATGACTGCACAGCAAGTGAAGAACGCTCTCCTGCATGGTGTACATGTTTCCTCGTCAATGACCAAGAGGAGACATGAGCACAACCTCAGAGGATTCAACACAAGATGCAAACCACTGGTAAGACTCAAAAACAGAAAGGCCAAGTTGAAGTTCACAAAAACACACACACACATAGAAACAGGTGGAGTTCTGCAACAAAGTTCTATGGTCTGATAAGACAAACATCAACCTCCATCAAAATGCTAGAAAGAGGAAAGTGGGGAGGAAAAAAGGAACAGCTCCTGACCCGAAGCCATCGCCTCATCTGTCAAACATGGCGCTGGTTCTGTTATGGCTCGGGTATGAATGGCTGCCAATGGAGTTGGCACACTGGCATTTATTGATGATTTCATTGGAGAGCATCAACGGGTAAGATACAGAGTGTGTGCTGATGTCTGTTAGTCAACAGACTTCAGGCAGTCACTGACTACAAAGGATTTTCCATAAAATATTAAATCATTTTGTTGAACTTCATGTGTGTTTGCCCAGTTACTATTGAATCCCGAAACTTTGGGCTCTTTGTGTTTAAAGGGCTATATCTCTTTCTATGTCACTGTCTGGACTGTATATTTTAAGGGAAAGATTTCAGTGATAGAGATACCAACAAGAAAAAAAAAAAAAAAGACACTCAGTCTTTGCCCAGGAGACCACTTAATCACAGTGGTTTCTATAACCAAATGGACAGGTCACTCACCCAGTCTCTGGAGACCAAATTGGCCAAAGCCTTTTCCTCTGACAAATCCCTGGTACACAAAGGAGTTGGATGAGGAGATGTAGGACACCTAGGGAGAGAGAGGAATGGAAGACAGACACTTTATGTGTCACATCCAGGCTTTACAAAGGAGCGTATCATCAAAGTGTCAGCAGCTGGTGCACGCAGAAAATGAAATATCATGTCAAAGGAGCTGAGAGGCGCTCTTATGGCTGACATTTAATATGACGTTTTTCTGCTCAAGAGCACAAACATAAACAAACTCAGGCGCGCCGCACACACGCAAGCATGTTACACAAGAGGAATGCTCCACTTTGCACGAGACAAGCTTGTAAGTGAACACTCATGTCTGTGCAACTGGTGAAACGTGCACGTAGGAGCACATATGCGGTGGCACACACACATATACTGTAACCTGCTTTTTAAATTATATCTGGAGTGTATGTGCATTAGAGGGTGGGCGATAATATGGGAGAGAGGAGTGGAGGGGGGGTATGTCGAGCCCTGATTACCAGGCAATGATTTAACTGACATTTTAATTAAAGAGAAAACTCTCGGCGGGCCCTCCATCTCCACAGAGTGACAAGGTTAGTGTGTATGTGTGCTTGCGCATATTTCACAATACTGGTGTCTGTGAGTATGATGTAATATCTTATAGCCATTACAAAGAAAGGTGTTGAATTGAATCTGACCCTGTACTTGCACTTACATGTCCGTCTAGGGCCCAGTTGTCTATTTTGAACTTGTTGACAAAGATCTCCACAGGGCCTCTGATCTGGTGGACCTGCAGCAGCAGCTGAGCTTCCTCCCTCTTATATGTACCTTCAAGAAGAACAGGTTTACAGTCACTTCAGAGCAACAGCCGCACTGAAACCACCCAAAAACGTTTATGTGATATAGTTAGAGTTTGCTGATTTTTGAAGTGAAAAAGAAGCAAACACAATACCTGGAGCAAAGAGACATAAGAACCGAGCATTTCCTCAAATGTAATTCCTCTGTTACTTTTTATTTCATGAACTCAAAAATAGAAAAAGTTAAACGGTAATTGTGCCATGTGCAAAAGTTGGGTACCTTACAATGTTTAGGTTTACTGAAAACATATCCAACATATTAGATATTGTCGGGGATATGAGGATAAAGTCCCGGACTTATTTCCATCATCCCTGGTGTTTCACAGTACATCAACCTTTGTACAAAGTAGAGACAGGAGTTTGTCGTCTGCCATGAAGACATATCACAAACTAAGCATGAAACATAAGATAATTGAATGTCAACAGTCATCATAAATGTATGACATCACGTCAAGCATTTTATGATACCATCATGGGACTCAGGAACGGGTTTTCTTTAGACTTAAAGCAGCTCTTAATTGTCTTAATTTTACTTATTTGTAAAACATTCCTTTATAAGCCTTTATTAACTTAGCTTCAATTGACTCTTTAGGATTGGTCACGAATTGTCATTAGGAACTGTCAGCTGATGACATATCCAGCAGTGATAAATTCTCAACTCTTCAAAACTTGTGGGAACACTTAACAACCACAAGCTCCTCTAAGCAACTGACAGAGGATCTGAAAATAAGGCTGACCGCAAAGCAGGAGGGACTATAAAAAGATATGAAAGCACTTCCAGCTTGAAATTTCCACTGTCCGAAAAGTCATTAAGGAATGGCAGTTAAAATTAACCGTGGAAGTCAAGATAAAGTCTGTAAAACTAAGAAAACTTCAGGTGAAACTACACATCTGCTCGGTAGAAAGGCAAATCCAAGATGTGGACAGATGGAGTTAAAATTAAGATTCAGTTTATTTTAACTTCTTTTCATTTCAAAAATCAACAAAAAGTAACAAGTAATTTCCCCAGGGTTGCATGCAACTGTATGAGACACTAGGAATTAGAAAAAGAAAAATGAGAAAAGGTGACTCATCCTCTGATCAAGTTATGTTGAGTCCTTCTTCTGTGTCTAACAGCCTTTCTTTGTTATTAGCTGTAGTCTCGACTGAAGCGCAAACACAAGCGTAACTTTAGCAGCAACGCTTGTACACAATTACAAATCTGTGAGCAAACATTGCATTTCACACTGTGGCCTCCTCCTGTTTGCTGACTTCAGTAGCACTTTGTTAGTGATACTATTACAGAAGACAAATAAAAACTCTGCACACAGATGTCTGCATTTACTGGGGACTATGTTCAGCTGTTAATTGGGTACACGAGTGAGTATTTACAGCAGTATGATGGTCTATATAGGATAAATTCAAATTAAACGACAGTGCCCATGTTCATGTTAATTGGGGGACATGTCACCCAGTGAAATGAAATGGCTCACTGATATGTTTTTAATAGTTTTTGGAATCTGAGACCAATGCTGTATTCACAAACAGTGTTGTGAAAATTTGGTTGAATATTCATACTTAAATTTTACAGTAAAGCAATTTAGCTTTAGCTTAATCAACAACATTACTTTCAGTGGAGAGAGTGGCTCTCAGTTTGAAGCTGTAGAAACTAATTTTTAATTTTTAACACTGTGATGAAGACTGATAGCACCCAGGTACAGAGGAGTGAAGTGTCCAAACCTTTACTGAAGCAAATTTGCTTCTTAATGATCACAGCTGCACGGTGATTATAGCACGGGGAAAAAAAAGAAATATCTGCTGTTCTGTAACGGCAGCAATGATCTACTCCATGTAAGGACCACATTAGTTTTTTGCTTCCTAGTCCTCACTTGCATTTGTCTGACAATTGTCTGTTTGGATAAAATGCTATACAATGAAATACAAACCGGCCAGTTTGAGTTCCACTCCGCTGTGGTCGATGAGTGTCCCGTTCACCCGGTTGCTAAAGGGTTCAAAGGCAGTGATGCTGAGCATGGCCGGCTGCTTCTTCCCCAGGTACTCGTAGGATCCCCTCCACAGAGAGTTCTTAGCAAACACACCTGCAGGGACTGAAAAAGGGAGGGGGTGCATGGCCAAAGGCAAGGGGTATGGACAGAGGAGGCAGAGAGATTATTTTCTTCTTTTTACTTTTATAAATATTAATAATATAATAATATTATAAATAATATTTTCATTTTTTTAAGCACCAATAAACACAGATTGAAAACTGACTGTAAAACTTTAGAATCAAGTACACCAGGGATGTCAAATCATTTGCCATGTTATTTTACTGATTAGAATATATTTAATCTGAGAGAAAGGATGAATCATTGATAAGATAAATACCACAGAGAAAATGTATTATTCTGATAAATATTGTAATGGAGATGAATATCAATAAATTAAAGTTTAGTGATATATTTTGAGATTCTCTTTTGAGAAAACATTTTGAAATACAAGGACAACCTGTTTTACCTGGTAATTTGGAAGGTGGCTCCTGCACTGTGCCCACTGGGCTCTTACCACTTGGGCGATTATCAGCTGGAGAGCACAACAACATAAAGTTAACAAAAAGAAAATACTTAACAAGATTATCCTGTAAACAGATGCAGTGTATGCCTCAGGAAGCGAGAGGAAAAGATCAGATTTAAACAGAACAGCTCTGAGGTAATTGCAGTAGGAGGATGTCACCATCAGCACTTCCTGACTACCTCCACGCCAAATAACCGCTGTGGTGGCCAGAGTAAGGGCTGCGACAGGACTCGCCTCGTGCGTCAAAGAGCAAAGTTAGAGTCACAGTTTTGCAGCTTCAAGGGAAGCACTTTAATAATACCTTACTACTCGCACGGGACCACAGGACTACACCATAGTAGTAAACATACACCCACACAGACAAACAGAGCAAAGAGGGCTTTACACACAACTGCAAACAAAGACAGGTTCACTGAATGGTAGTTTATGAGCACAAACATCACCTCGGATAAATTTACACACACACACACACACACACACACACACACACACACACACACAGACAGACAGACACAGACACACACACACACACACACACACACACAGCCTTCGACTTTATTAGCTGCCAGTCTTTTGAGCTGCCCTTCCATTACTGCACCCACAGGTGCTGTTAATATCCTGTATGTGCTAAGGCCAGTTCTCTTCCTTGCCTTCACTCTTAATGGCATGCCCTTAAAAAATACCCATCACCCTCTATATTTCAGCAACAGCTTGGCGTGGAATCCATCACACAGATATCCCCCTCTAGTACGCCTTTCTCTTTAGGCTATTAGCATTCGTCTACCCCAGATAATTGTGTGTCGATGACTCTATTTTTTTTCCTATATGTATTTAGGCCAATACTTAGGGGTGTCTTAATGGCAGTCTATTTGTCTGCTAGACCTTGTTAACACTGCCTCGCCATTTATAAGAGGTACTTCTGCTAACCTAATCAATGGGATGCATTGGACTAATCAGGTTTTGCACCCTTGTTAATGTTTCAAAGCTTGTGTGTGTGTGTGTGCGTTTGAGGCTGTGTGTGTGTAATTCCATGCAGTGTAATTGTGTGATGGATGGGCAATTCTACCCTGGCATGTGTCTGAGAATAAGCAAGTGTTAACAGAGCTATTCATCAACATTAGCTGAATCCCCAATTTCCAAACCTGAGTCACCACTGAATCCCGAACCAGTACAGACCCCAGTGGTTTCAATAAACACTGCTAATGGAAAGCAGCACATTATGAATAAGAGGTGCAGTGTTTTAAGTGTGTAATACATCTGCGTGCTTCCCGGGGAAACTAGGTGGCCAGGTGCACACATCTGTAATCTTATGAGGATTGGTGAATGAATCGCTGTGCGTATTTGTGCCTGTATGCATGTGTCTGCGTTCCCCATATTCCCTTCTTGATGTAATGTAACCATGTTTATACCTGCACACAGAGGTGGTTTCCCTGTCCAGCTCCCATCGGACCTGCAGGTCCTGTGCTCTGATCCTCCGGCCAAGTAGAAACCAGGCTGACACGTATAGATCAGCGTGTAGCCAAGGGACGGCAGTTCAATGGCTCTCACATCGGACTGGGCTGGCAGCTCTGGCTGGCTGCAGTGGTGGGCTGGAAAGGAGAGAAAAAGAGAGGGGGGGATTAAAGAGACCAAAGAAGAAGAGTGTGGGGTTTTAGAGAAAGAGGTTAAAGTTGGGATGAGGAGATGAGCAGGGAGAGGGATCAGAGGAGCGACAGACAAGAGAGAGAAAATATGGTGGAAGAGAAAAAGTGTAAAAGAGCCAAGGTGGAGGTGTGGGGTCAAGGAAGAGTATATATAATAATGTAGGTGTTACACTGTGAGTAATGCAAATGTTTGCTCAAGGTTATGTTTCCCACTTAACTGTAGGTATGTTTTTTTTTTTTCAATATGAGCAGACAGCGTGCTTACCAATGCACTCAGGTTGAAAACCACTCCAAGTGAGGTTGGGCAGACAAGTGCGAGAAATGGAGCCCTGCAGTAAATAGCCCTTTCTACAGCTGAAGAACACAGTGCCGCTGATCTGTAAGAGGACACACAGGAAGATGTGGATTTGCCAACGAACATACGTAGAGCAAGCTGATTTTGCACACAAACATGGCTGTTTAATGATCATGTCTTTGGGTTCGTTATTCCAAAATAGTGATATGTATTTGTTACCTATTTCAAAGAAAAAACATTACCTTGGTTTTTATTCTCTTGGAGCTCTAACTTTACCATTCTTATATTTTCTTGAATTTGTGGAGCAACACAGCTGAGAGCATCATCTTTTAAATTATTACGGAAAATATTACGGAAGTGTTTTCAACAAATGCTTTATATTTTGGGTGTTAAATGTGTTTCATTAGTACTTCATTTTCACATCAGACATTTTGACTTGTCATAAAAATATTTTACCAATGGCTCTGTTGTATGGAGTCCAGTAAGCCATGATAGTGTGACAGTTAACCAGCACACAGAATACCAGACATTGAAACTGTAGCAGCTGAATTCATTTTAGTATTTACACCTGTACTCTTCCCACTGCGACATGTCAAAATGTTACCAGTAAAAAGGGCCTATTACATTCTTTAAACTTGAATTTGAAACACTAATTTGTAACTGACTTTAATCATGGCTGAGGAAAGTAATAATACTGCAGCACATGTTTGAATAAAGCCTACTGGTAAGCCATTCCTATGAAACTGTGTATAGAAAATAACAAATGAGCAGTAGAAGAAAATATTATCCATATGCTTCATGGTGTCAGAAGAAAGACAGTTCTAAGCTGAGAATAATTTCCTGTTAGTCATTGATTTAACCTTGAATTCCACACTGCAAACAATACAAGGTTCAAGCTTTCTTTTTTTTTCAACATATATGAATTACATTTCTTGCGTGACCACATATTCACACCTGGTAGCCTTGACTGTTGTTCTGATTTCCAAATAGAGGAGTCCCGGGGTCTCCACAGGTAGTGTGAGTGGGATCTGAAACACACATAAACAACCAGTCTTTAATAACTACTCTCATGTTAAAGTGAGTCCCATTTATTATATATGTCACCCACTATATACATGACCTCAGAGACTTTGTATGGGGAAATTTTTACAGGAAACACTGAATGAAGGCCATAAATTACTGTATTCAACAACCACGCACACACATGCGTTTATTCACAAAACCTACAAAGCCTTTTATAAGTGATCTAAACCCACTCTCAGTCCCTGCTCAGAGCAGCTTATAACACAATTATCAGTCCACACAACCCCGATGACCATTACATCATTTTTCTCACTAAAAACATGAACAGCTAATGCATTATATTCACAACTTCCAAGTTAATTTTCACTGGGTCATTTTTCTTTTCGTTATAGAACGATTATGTCATGACAATCACAATAATAAAACTGTAAATATTTACCATCTTCATCATATCCCAGTTGCCAAGGCTATGGGTCAGGACCAAACGCAACATTTCTCATTTCTCAAGGGGTTTCTCTGGGGTCTCACTGAAGTCACCATCAAATTGAGAAGTTGAACAAGAAGCCACAAGAGGCCAGTCTTTCCAGGGAATTTAGAGCAACTATGAGTTGCTGCAAGATGTGCTGTAAAACAGCTTCAGCAGTGGCTGCACAATGTACTTGTACAACACAGGTTGTGTTTTTAATTGATTCAATCTGACTAAATCTTGCTTTAACCTTTCCAACATGTCAGGCACTATGATTTTTCATCAGTGGCTAAACAAACTGGCTGATAAATGATGCATAGGCAGTGGAATTATTGGTGACCCATGGCTATAATGCATTAATGTTTAACTATTATCGGGTCAAAGGTTTGCATGAGTGCATATTTTACAGCTTCCTACTTAAACTTCAAATACCACAATGGACCTGAGGGCTGGAACACTGCACTTTATTTTATGCGCAAGGTGTTTTTGATCACACAAGCGTGATTTCCTCGAGTGCTTCAGCAGAAAGTGCTTCAGAAATGGTGTTATTCTTCCTGGTTTAAGGATGTTTATTGCAGTAAGAAACAATATTTTTGCTGGAAGAGGGCCAAAGTTGATACTGGGACCAGCTTCACAAAAGTGTGTTGCAAGCACTGCTTACATGAAATTCGCAAATGGTAGCAGCATCATGTTTGAAAAAAATGCACGTGAATCTGCGAGCCCTAAAGGGTTCTTACATGCTCATACACAGGTAACAAATGGTTTTTGCTCTCATCTGTGAAATATGTCAAAATGAACAGGAGAGCGATTGATGTCCCGCAGCTTGCATGTCTGGTGAAACTGGCCCCTTGTGCAAAGTCTGTTGCATTGCCAGACCTACAGTTTCTCCGCACTATGTCTATGTGGTGAAGAGAGACTTGACTGAACCCACAGTCATTCTAAAACTGGACAAAAAATGTTCTGGGTTGTTTTAATTAATCACACAGATGAGATCTGAAAACAGGATCAATACAGCTTGTTAGCTAGGTTAAATGGTTTTTGCATGCATTAATTCTTGAATGCAAAAGCCAAGGGAATACATAAGAGGGCAGAATGTAAGCAAGCCAATGGATCCAGTTATATAAGTAATTGCATACAATATTCAATGTTCTGTGCTCTGGTAAAGAGGCCACGGGCAATGCACACTGATGCCAGAAACCTCCACTAGCCATCCTGTATGCCAATTCTTAGATTACACCAAATACTGTATTTTAATTTTTCAATAGCTTACCTATGCAAGAGGGCTGCGTGCCACTCCAAGTGCCATCATACTGGCAATATCTCCTGGTAGAGCCCACCAGGACAAGAGGAGGGTAGCAGGAGAAGGAGACAGAGGAGAGATAGGTGAATCCTCGGTCCTCCCTCCTGCCCTGGGCTGGCATTCCTGGGTCTCCACAGAACACAGCTGGAAAGACAAAGGAGGAAGGAAAAAGAGAAACAGAGGAATGAGAGGTGATCTGCAATCCATGCTGTGTTTTAATTCAATATTTTCCAAGGGGGGTGAAATGTCATACATAATAAAGGCCTATATACTTCCAATCAATGTCAGAGACATGTAATGTAATTTGGCATTCCAGCATGATGCCACTTACGGAAGCACTGCGGCTTTTCTCCACTCCAGTTACCGTTGCCCTGACATGTTAACACAGTGGGCAGGGACAGCTGGTAACCTTGGTTGCAGGAGTAGCTGATGCTGGAGCCCCAGGTGAAGTCTGTACCGACGACCTGACCGTTAGGGATGGTGGGTGGTGGGCCACATACGATCGCTACAAGGAGACAGAGATGCATTGCAGGATGATACGTTCCAGTCCTAGTAAGTACTAGTGTAATGGTAAATGTCTATTTCTATAACAACAACAACAATTGCCATCCATCTGTCCTATCCTTCCATATCATTCCTTGCTGTCCTGTAGCCAATACCATCGTCTAGATTCATCTCATCACCCAAATGTAATCCTGCACCTTACAAAACTGTACCTTTACAGAGTGGTTTAGTGCCGTTCCAGGTGCGGTCCTTGGTGCAGATGAGAGTGGAGGCCCGGTCAGCGTCCATGGTGAAACCAGGAGAACACTGGAAAGTGACTGTGTGGTTGTAGGTGAGATCATTCCCTAACCTCACCCCATTGGCTGGCACTCCAGGGTCGCCACAGTTGATTACTGACAAAACAATAAAAAACTGTGAGTGAGAACAAATTAAACTGCCTAATACAATTGCACAATGATGGTAGAAGTAGTTGAACACAAGGACAGAGATGCAGAAGAAGTTTGTCTGGATTAAGGAAAATTCAAAAGAAAAGTTTGCTACCTCATTATACCACATATTTTGCTGTACTTGGTTAAGCAGGGAATCAATATCACACACTTAGAATGAAATATAAATGTGTAAAAATCCTATTTACAATTGCACCCTGGATGGAGCCTCAAACTTAATGAACTGTTACAGGCACTTAACCCAAGCAGTTCACCTCACCAACAAAACTTAACAATCTAAAAAGCAATGCAGTAGATGTGTATTCAAAAGCAATCAGCACTTCATTCATTTATGGACAACCACTTTTGGATAATATACTGCATTTATACCTTATATATACGCTTAAAAATATTACTTACAATGCAACTGACAGACTTTTCAATCACAGTCACCCATGGTGAGATTTAATGCTTTTTATCTGACTTGACTTTGATTGTCTACAGTTTGGAGCTTTTAGGATGCAGAGAGACTAAATTTTGTGATGGGTGTCCCTCTACAGTAGCTCCCTCAGGCTCCAGAATGAACCATATTTCTCCTTGATTATACTTTTACATCCTGCGGGGGAAAACAGTATGATTGAGTAACAACAGTGAGAATTCCACTGTGTGACTCAGCAGCATCGTGGCTCCGTTCTGCTGGAAATGTCTGAGAGGCAAAATCCAGGGCACAGAAGGACAACGCTAAGTTTCCTTGGGACAAAAATGCATTATTAAAGGCATATGACCAGCATTCCAGCACAATTCCCAGTGGGGTGAGGAAACTAGGTCTATTGGAGGTGTAGTGAGCAAGCACTTATATGTCCCACTGGGCTGGTAAGAGTGTGTTGCTTGAAGCCACAATGCCTATCTATCCTGTAACATTACCTACAGGGCCGGGACACACTGAGATAGTTTCTCCTTTTGCAAAACAATACTCTTTGTTTGTCACCGGCAGACAATCCACTATTTCAGTGCAAGATACTGTAGATGCGAAAGTTTGTAAATGAGTTTAAATTTTACTCGTAGTAAATAAATTAAAGCTAAAATGGAGAGAAGACAGCTTCTCTCTCAGGTACATCCCTTTTTAGCAATTTTTTTTCTCTTTCGGATCAATAGAAATAATTGAACTTAAAATTCTCCTTTTCACGTCTTTCTCACGCTGAAGATATTCTACTTAAGTGTGTCAACATGTACCCTTTTACTCCTATGGATTACTGACGTCTGAAGTCCATAATGATGCTGCTTCGGGTTTATCCCCTCCATTCAGAAGAAACTGCTTCTCTTTGTGACCTCTATTTGCCAGGGTCTCTTGGCTCTGTAGAGCAGCTGTGTGCCTTTTGTTAAACATAATGATAAAGGGCTGTCAGTCATGCCTGTTCCATTTGAGTGGACTGAAATGTTCTCAACCAATGTCCTCCTACTAATCCAGGGAACCACATGAGTCATTCATTGCTGAGAAATATCTTCTCTTACAACATGACTTCCATGTTCTCTGCATTTCTTGCATAATATTACATATTTATGTTGCAATTACTTCTCTACAAGGCTTGGATATGCACAGTATTCTACTGGTGTTGCAACTATTACCAAAATTGCAATCTGCAAACTACTGTTGCATTACAAATAAAGATGAAAGGCCAACAGGAAGACAACTCAGAAATGTGTATAAGCCAAGAAAACAGGAAAGCATCCTACACTGGAGCATGAATATCCAATTGAGAGTCGTTAATTACCCGAGCACTCTGGCATGTTCCCGGTCCAGGTCCCGTTCACAGTGCAGTGTCGGGTGAGCAGGCCAGTGGAGTAGTAACCCTCCCTGCAAGCGTAAGTGATGGATCTGGAAAACGTCAGGCCATCGTGGATCAGGATCTGGGAATTGCGTGGAGTTCCCGGGTTCCCACAGGAGATAACTGAAAAACGAGAGAGAAACAGAGATGGCAGCAGGAAAGGATTAGGTCATATTCATTTACAGACTAAATCTTAAGTGACCAGAGGTGAAAGTGTATATGTACTGTATTGTGTATGTGTGTGTGCATCTGTGTGGTGTGGGGAGAAGAGTATTGGTACTGTACCATTGTAGACTTTTCTTCATCTAAGCATTTGTGGAGAGATCAGAGACCCGAGTCTGAATTTTCACTCTTTTTTTCCATCCACTTGTCTTTCTATTAAACCTTTGTGAATGCCTAAAACATGAATTACATTTTTGTACCCCGCAAGTAGTGGTAAATAAACTCATGTATATCTTCTAGTGAGTGATCAGTAGAGGCAATGAACCACCAACAAGAGTCTTTTGTATTCTTCTTATGAGTACATTCAGGGAATCACAAAGGTTTGGTTCTTAAAAGGTTCTTTTCACATATATTCCCATATTGAGATTTATAGTGCTCTTAATATGTGTTTTAGGTTTCCACAAGCTGAACAAAATCTAGGTTGCTGTTCTACTACATCACTTTTATACTCCTTCATGTGCCGGATATGCATCCTCACTTGGTTTGTTTTCCCTTCCCCTCTGTTCTTCATCCGTCCACACGAACACCACCACCATCATCTTCCCCTGCATCCTACTTCATAAGTAACTCTGCTTTGATGGACACATCCTTTGCTCAGAAAAATCCCTTGGTGTCTGTCCGGCCGCCAGCGATGGTTCTGTTCATTACAGTCTCCAGCTTGCCCTGGGCCCTCAGAGCCCTGTGGGCTTCGCCCTCCCGTAATGACCAGATGTGGCCTGGCCCTTGAAGTCTGTGCCAACTGAGAACAGGTGGGCAACCTCAGCTAGCAGGCATACCACACCAGAAAGGGAATGAGACTGAGTGAGGCGAGGGAGAGAGGTGGTGATGTGAGAGGAGGAGGTTATGTGTGTGTGTATATGTGTGTGTGTGTGTGTGTGTGTGTGTGTGTGTGTGTGTGTGTGTGTGTGTGTGTGTTCAAGGGGTGTTAAGAGCACAAGTGAAAACAGCATGTGAAACAGGATCAAGTTTCTGGAAATAACACACTGGATACAGCAATGAGGAAAGAAAAAGGGCCAGGTGTTCATGGAGAGTAGGAAAAAGGGCAGGTAAGAAATAATACAACATAACTGCTAGATATAACTGCATGGTATAACTTGCCAGCTCAAAGGTGTAAAACTGCAGCCAAGTTTATGGATGGTTTTATCATCTTAGTGTTGCTAGGTGATGAGTAAAAACCCTTAAAAACCCTTGGAAATACCTTTCCCCAATGTTCATACAGTATACCTTGACCCAATGAAAAGAAATATGACTCTGACAAGCAACAAACTAGATGCTGAATGCCTAGAGCAGCTGCAAGGATACTGGAAAAATAAACCACGCACACTATTGACAGTAATTGACTTGATTATAATCTAAATCAGGCTGAATTCAAACACTCACCTCTTGAGATCATCCCTAACATCCTGGCTCTTTTATTTTTTCTGCTGCAAGCAAGTTATTTGACAGCAGAAAAAGAAAAATTGCACTCTAGTTCTTACATTGTCTGTAATGTCTTTGTCCTGTCTCAGCAATAATAATGGGTAGTGTGGTGCCAAATCGATTGGTCGCACACCACACATTCAGAGGGTCAGCTTTTTCAGGTGTCAGCAGCAGAATGAACGCAATGTTGCACAAGGACAAAAAATTTTAAATTACGTTGTTGTGCCCTCATTCTCTCTGGTTTAATTGTTGTTTTACATTTTTGCAAACACACACGAAACACATGCACACTTGCCACGTGTCTTTCATTCAATTTGAAGAGGCAGCATCTAATTACACAATCAGTGACTGTGACTACAGTATTAACCACAAACTGTGAGTGGAGAAAAGCTCAGAATGTGCAGTTCAGTGCTGGGATTTGTTGAGATCAGCTCTGAAAAGACATGAAAATGCAGAGATGAGGAAATATAAATACTCATTAGTAAAGTGCCCACATCCTAAAACATTCACTAAGGCCACAATTAACTCTAATCGAGGAAATGATTTGGATGTCTATTACCCCTGAAATTACAATCTATGCATACAAAGGTTTGTAAAACTAATGCAGTGGGAGTAATTAAACTGAGCAAATGAAGAAGAAAGGGAAGGAAAACGTCGCACTTGAAAGAAATACAAGTTAGTGAAAAGAAACTAAATGAAATGTAGATGTCTTATATATGTTTACAGTGCATTAAAAGTTCAGTGAGCATCAACTTCAACTTCATAACTACTCAGCTGCCCTGTATCACATGTTACTACATGGCCAGATACTGTGCTCATTCATTACTGGTCTCTTTAATCAGCGGCCCACACATGATTTTCGCCAGTAATGTCCTCCAGCTCCTCATAAGGAATCCCAAGGTGTTCCCAGGCTAGATGAGAAATGTAATCTCTCCATGGTCTTCTGGCTGTGCTGCAGGGTCTCCATGTCCACAATGCTTCAAATGTATGAAGGGGAAGGCAACCTGATCAGATTCTTTAACAACTGACTGGTTTTGATGCAAAGGAGCATCTGTTTTACTCCAAGCTCTTCCTTGGTTTCCAAGATGCTCGCCCTATCCCTAAAGGCTTTTACTCTTTTGATCACTACCCAAATGCTCATAGCCACAAGTGAGAGCTGAAACCTAAACTGACTGCTGAATCGAAAGCTTCACCTTAGAGCTGAGCTCTCTCTTCAACACAAATAGGTAGTTGCCACACCATTCTGCTTATTGAAGTTATTTTACCATCACCTCACAAGAGGACATTTATACACTTCTTTACTTGGGGGAGCAACCTTGAGATTCAGTCTATAAAAGTCACGAACAGAATCGCTGATAAGCCACAGGCTTTGTGAAGTACAACATTCAACTTGCAAACGCACTCAACTTACCACCAAGTTTGTGCACAAGCTCTTGCTTACATTACATAAGGACCAACTAACTAGGAACAAATTTCTTAGTGCCTCATATTCCCACAGGAAATGTTAGTTCTGTCCAAGGATATGAAGCACATGCAGATGACCCCTCCAGCATCTCTGTGAGGGTAAGGGCTGAGGAGATGAGGCGAAAATCCATATTTATTCTCCTGAAAACAAACTCAAACCAGAGTTCCAGGCACTTTGGTAAAAACTTTGCTGCAAATGCTGAGCCGTGTGATCCTGCTGTATAAATAGTAGGCACAGTTTTTCTTTTTTTTTTTTTTTTTAAAAGGAAACCACCCCCTTCTATCAATCTATGTTTGACAGAGAAGAAAAAAAACTCACAGCGTATGTGTTCCTTACCATGACACTCAGGTTGGGTTCCCAGCCAGCTCCCATTGGCCAGACAGGTTCTCTCCGGTGAACCCCTCAGCATATAACCGGGCTCACAGCTAAAGCGGACAACACTGCCTACTGTAAACTCTTCGCCCAGACGGATACCATGCACAGGAATGCCTGGGTCTCCACACAGCCCGGCAGAATCCCCTGCAAAGATTTAAAAAGAGGAACACATTTATATGTTATATCTATGAATGTGAAAAATGTAGCAAGAAAAAATGCTCATATTTTTGACTATGTAAGACTACCACAAGAACACACATTAGAAAGGTGCTCTCCACATGAGTGATGTTTTCATATTAAAACACAATAACAATGTGATTAGAACAGGAACATGGACCCCCTCCCACCTGATTGCATCCAACACGAAAATAATATAGCCTTGTCTCCCTAAGGAGCAACTAGCTTCCCAAATACATTCATTTTCATTACATATATTTGTTCAACATGCAGAAATTGCACCATACGATTCATCGACCCAACATATACATATATTTTTGCGCCTTGCTACATATTTCCACATCCTTAATTTAAAACAATCACAAAGCGTTTAGTACTGCTGTGTACTGCTCTCACTCTTTATTTTATAAGGAGCTGGTCAACATCACTATAATGGTGCTTAGCTAAGAAAGTCGGGCAAATCTTTATAAAAAGGTTGTTTTTATAGCCCGTTGAAAGAACACTAGCAATTCCCAGGTTATATACGAGTGTCATGAATTGTGACATTAAACTGTCAGCGTGCTATTTTATTGTCACACGGCTTATGGGTCTGCGTGTGCGCTAGTTTGTGCATCTCTGTCAAATCTTTGTGAACGTGTTTGTACTTGTGGATATTCATTCGCATGTCTGGCCTTTCGCATGTGTGTTAGATATACTAGGAGCCCTGAAGCGAATCACTGCAAGGGGAGAGGAAGTAAGTGGGCTGATGTCCTTATAGCGCTTCATAACCCAGCTGAGGTGTGGGCATCCCTGTTCCTCACTCTAATATGAGCAGATTTAAGCAGTTTTATGGAGGACACTCTCTTTGCCCTTGAGGCCTGTGGAGCAGACAGGCAGCGCCATCTTTGGTCTACCTACTTCGCTCATTACCTGCTAACAGCTGCCACCCAAACTCTTTATTTGTTGGCCTGGCATTATGAGGGCATCACTGTGACTGGGTTGTGATATTACATCTGAATTAATCAAGTATTAGAGGCAGAGAGGGGGAAGAGGATGAGAAGATGGGCTTCACAGCACATATCTCTAAATATTAACAATCTAATGCTGTTTGTTCAAATCTTTTTTTAATCTACTTCACAAAATAGTGTTAGTTTCAGTTTAATTGTTCCAGACTGTCAGTCAGTCAATCTGGGTGTAGTTTTCCGTACCAGAGCAGTGTGGTGGTGAGCCGCTCCACTGGCCGTCCAGCTGGCACATTCGCGTCGTGTTGCCGATGATGGTACGCTGGCCGATGCAGCTGTACCGGATGACTGAGCCTACTGTCCGACGGTCGCCTGAGATCTGGGCGTAAGGTGGCATGCTGGGGCGGTCACACAGCACCACTGTCCAATCATAGCAGAGAGGAAAGAGAACAATGAACAAGTGGAAACGTTTCAAGCCAATGGTTACGAACTGATAAATAGGCTGCATATTGTTTATATGGCTCTTAAGTTGGGTTACATTGGATTTGTGTTTGTTTTCAACTTGGACTCTGGGAAATAATGATTGGCAATTTTTTGCTATTTTCTTACATTTTATAGTCCAAACAATTGATTGAATAATAATAATAATAATAATAATAATAAATAGGCCACTAATCACTACTACTGTTTATTTGTTGTATATTTGTTACAATGATTTTGCACAAAAGTGAGGGTTAGGGTTAGGAGTGGTGGGAGTTGGGGGGTTGCCTGACCTATTTATACAGTTTTACTCACAGCCAACTCCTCAGATACTCACACAGGCACTTAGGCAGGGAGCGGTCCCAGGTGCCGTCCCCCTGACAGGAGATGGAGCTGGTGCCCAGCAGGTAGTAGCCCGGGCTACAGCGGTACGACACAGTGGTTTGGAAGCTGTAGCGATGCGGCCCGCTGGGCAGTACCTGCCTTATGCTGTTCTCTACGTGGCCTGGCTCTGTGCAGTTCACAACTGAAGAGGTGGGAGGTGGGTAGGAGGTGAAAGACACAGAGAGAAAAAAGAGATCTTGTATAAGCATTTCAGGTACAATTTATCTAATCTGAATTTTATTTTGAGATTACGATTTAATTATAAATTTTTTTCCAACCATGATATAGATATATAAGTCTCTCACACAATCAGGGAGCAGGCCCATTTTATAAGCATTTTTTTTAATCTTACGTTTACTGTCTACCCATTAATTTCCTAATCTACTACTTCCACCCATCCAGCATCCATCCTTCCACCCCATTCAAAATGAAGTAGGAGGCAAAGTCCGGAAATAAACATTTGCTTCATTAGAGCCAGTCTCCTGCTGGCCGCAGTGGTGCAGAGATGGTGATGGATGGAGAGCTCACAGGAGAAGAGGCACCATGTCAGTTTAGCACCAGATGGAGAGAGTTAGGGAAGAGGAGAATGAGGGATGAGTGAGGAGCGAGGGACAGCGAGGGGGTGTGTGTGTTACAGAGTTAGAGAGGAAGAGACCCTGATGGTGCAGAATATATTAAAATTCATGACAGAATGTCAGGCTACGACTGCTACCAGCACCAATCCATCTTGAGTGTCTCACATACAAGACACAAACCAAAACCTTACATTGCCTCAACAAAGTCAGAACACGGCGAGGAACAGTTGCTGTTCTATACTGCAAATCGCAATCAAATGCGTACTATATGATGCCAAAACTCTATTGGCTTCTTAAACTCTGCTTGGGAGTGCCCTCGAGCCATTATGCCCCAGTTTACCTTGCCAGTCTTGCCCCCATGAGTGTACCTTTGCCACAGCCAAAATGAACCCATTGTATGCTAATGTGCCTAAAAGCTCTCTCATTCCATGCTCCCAAACAGGCCAGCACAGCTAAATCACCCCCCAAATACCTATTATAATGCATTCCTTCCAGCAAAGAGCTGACCTGTGGTGCCATCATTTACAACTTACTGCATAATACCACTACAAAGCGTATTTGAAGCAGTGGAGCTGCTTCAGCACGAGACTTTCCAAGCTTGGAATTCAGCTTTGAATAAATGTGCTCGGGCAGCACGGGCTCAAAAGCGATCCAACAGTCATCTAAAACGACTGACCTCCTGGTAAATTTTTGTGTGTGGCCCAGTGGGCAGGGGGAGAGGAAGCGAAGGGATGAAAGGAAAAGAAGAATAAAAGTGAGAGGGGAAGAAGGGCTGAGGTAATTCATCTCTGTTCCACTCAGAAGTGGGGACCCCGGTCACCCTCTCCTCCTCTTGGCTTCCTGCCAAGTAACGGCCCTGTAAGTGGCGTGTCAGAGGGTGGTTTTTTTCTGTCCTGTGTCTCTTGCCTTTTATCGCTGAAAGGCAAATAAACACACGAGTCATCCAAGGAAGGCGGTGTTGTGGCTGCGTTGCTGTGACTCAAATTGGTGGTGATTAGAGAGGGATAGGAAAGTGGCTGGGCTGCTGGTGCTCTCCTGCTTGCTGCATTATTGATGGAGCCTACAGACTCTTGTAGTTAAAATCTGGACCATAGAAATCATTACCATTGTCTGACTGACTCCTGCCCCGCCCTCACGTCTTTTCCTGCCTTCTGTATCTATTCCCTTCTTTCTCTCTCTCTCTCTGTCTGTCTCTCTCACTACCTATAAAAGAAAAGCCAATGGTTAAGCCTAGCTGAGGCTAAGGTGAGATGGATGAAGCGGATGTCATCAAAGCACTTAAAGTTTTCCACTCAGGGGAGGAAGTACATGGCAGGCAGGAGAGCGCAATTCACCAAATATGTCTCGCATGCTGTAATTAAGGTGATAAATCTGATTGACGATAAGACCTCTAAGCTACTTATGTCTCCACATCAACAGTGAGGATAATGTGCCATCAAAACAGATGCCCACATCCAGCCACGCACATACACCGAGAGGCACACACAGTCTCCCACAAAATGCATCTCAGAGTCAGCATCTGCATGGAAACAAGGCCGATGCTAATATGATGTCACTAGCAGAGCGGAGAGATTTAAGGCGTATGTCTGGGAGAAAATCTCGCCTGCTTATGCATGCAGCAGCCAAATGTACTTCTCTCTTTTTTTAACAACTGAAGAAGGATTCCTGTGAGACTTGTAACCTCCTCATCCCTTCATAAATGTCTAAAAAAAAAAAAAAGAAAAGGGCCAAATCCTTTCTCTCCTCATTTAAAACAAACTCATAAGTCAATCCTTCACTGGTTCTGTCAGTGCCTTGTCACATTCAGGGCCCGACCTTGCGAGTGGCCTCTTTCTGTGCCTGTCACAAAGCCCTCAGTTAGCGGGGACTTAGAGACAGACGTGGCTGCCGAGATACATCGCTTGTCGCAAAAACACTGCCAAATTAAAAGTACTTGCTTTGCTCATTCAAAGCAGAACAGGCTGGGTACTTCTTATTAGCAAAAGCCAGAATGCTGGTCTCCAAAGGATGCTGTCTTTCACACAAGCTCAAGGATCCTGTGATTGTTTTTGGCTGCCTCTTCATGGTTATTAACTAAGCTTGTTTCCCTGACAGACAGGTGAGGCCTTCAGGTGTAACAGAGGAAGCTAAAGCTAAGAGGAAATAACATCACATGTAAATATTATCCAGACCCTCCACGGACCATGTGGACGAGACTGCGGTAATTAAATAATCCAGGCTTCTCTTTGGTTTTTCATTTCAATTTCCCCTAATGTGTGTCGTTTAAACTCTTTCTCCCTCTGGGTGTCTCTGCTCTTCATCTCCGCTCTCTCTGTGATTGGGGTCATCTGTGGTCACAGAAGATGTGACCTTGTACAATACAATAGGTAATTTAATACCTACCCACACAAATGGATGCGAATACAAAAAGAGAGCCATACTCCCACTGGGAAGTACGTGCAAATGAGCACACTTTCTGAAAATGCCCTCACTCTGTGCATTAGGTATCCACAAAGCTTATTTAGCTCTAAAATGATTCACACATCATGATACATATAAATACCAGCAGGAGAGTTGCATTGCTTATGTGGGTGTGCTGGGATTGTATTTACACATTTTGCTCGTATTTGTATAAAAAAGATGGATATACAAACAGATTTTAAGATTATGAAGGCAGAGACTTTTATTTTGATAAATTGTTCTCTCATATTAGCCATTTGTTCCCTCACACACACACGCACAACTTTGTTTTCTAAAATTGCTTCCTAGTTTGTTGATATAACGCACCAATCCCTCTGAGCGCAGTGGAAACTCTACATGTAACCAAAATTGCTTCTTGGAAATAATTTATGTTTCCATGCCAACAGGGCTAGGCACAAATCTTACATTATATCAGTCCTGGTACTTTGCATTTATCTTTCTATTCATCTGTAGCCATAAGCTTCTCCAAAAATCAGACATGCACTGACTTATAGGCTTGGGCATCTACAGTACTTGACACTTACTTTTACACCTGGGTAGGGCGTTGCTCCATTGCCCATTGGCCTGGCAGGCAGATTTCACAGCCCCCTGCAGAACATATCCAGTGTTGCAGACAAAGCGCACAACATCGTTTAAGTTGAACTGGTTTCCTTGGGTCATACCGAAGGTAGGGTTGCCAGGATGCCCACATGTAATGGCTGAAAAAGTCGAATGAGAAAGAAAATCATGGTAACACATTTGGACAGCAGTTTACCGCAGTACAGACACTGATGTAAAACTCTAAAGCCACAGGCCCGACTGCGGCTGCACTGGCTTAATGTCTCAATTTTCACTACTAGCTTCTCGTAAAATAATCTTCTTGTAAGAAAAGGAGCAGTATTATAGAGGAATACAGTGAACGTCTTTGATAACTTCATGGTAAAAGATGAGGTAACAGTGGCTTTTATAGCTTATTTTATGCAGGAGCTTGTGTAGGAGCTTCCTGTTAAAAAAAATCTTCAATAACAGGAATTAAGTGGTGATCAGTACCAGATGGCTCGAGTCTAATCACACTAATTTGGTGGTTGGTGGCGGACTTAAACTGGCCTGATTAGAGCATCCCTAGGTAATATATGTCTGTACTTATTACAAATCGCTGATCTGCAACACTATTAAACTGGGAAAAAAGTTTTGTTTTGAGATCTAATTTTCTCAGTCAGCTTGCTAGCTTACCAGTGCTCCAAATAGAAGAAGTTTCAAGCCCCCCTGTTCATCTGAGCAATTTAGAAAAAATGTAACCATACCATCCACAGCTTTACTATTAAACAAGCTGTATTAAATGTTTTCTCTGGGGACTTACGGACACAGACAGGTGTGCGTCCTGACCATCGGTGGTCCTGTTCACAGATTCGCACTGACACCCCGATGAGGCGAAATCCCGGGTTACACTGGTACACAACGCTGCCTCGATAGTTATAGTTCTCCCCAATGATCTGACCATTCACTATGGGCTCTGGGGTGCCACAATGACCAGCTATGGATGAAAGGAAAGATACAAGATCAGACATAGGTGTTTTGAACTTTATGAAGTTCTAATCATTTTTGGGTGCTAAAGTTCTCACCTAGACACTGGACCTGTGTTCCACTCCACAGTCCATTGGACATACACTCTCGTACCCGGGAGCCCACCAGGGTATAGCCAGTGTTGCAGGAGAAAATGGCAGTGGCTCCATACACAGTCAGTGTTCCAATCTTGTTGCCATTTGGTGGCGTCCCAAGGTCCCCGCAGGAGATGACTGAAATAAGAAAACAATATCATATCAGGGTCATATCCCTCATGGTCAAAATATAATCAGGAAAATTCATTTGTTTTGTTTGGGAAATGGTTTTGTTTTGCTTTCATTCAGCTTGTTTTGGTTAGAGGATCTGTGCCTGTTTAGTTATGTTATTTTCTTAATATCACAGTGGAAATAAAATAAAAATGGATGCAATTATTTTTCAAGCCTGGCAAATTACTTGTTTCTGGTGGAGGGTTCTGGAGTTTTGTAGTGGAAATGAGGCAGTTAACTTAAATAACATGAGGTAAATTAGACTATAAGGTGTGCAGTTTTCACATACTTTCGCAGACTGGCCGTGGATCTGGGTAGTTCCAGGTGCTGTTGGCTTGACAGCGAATGACCCTTTGACCCCTGTAGTAATATCCCGGGTCACATATGAGCATCATAATAGCATCATATTGGTTTTGAGTTCCGTAGATTAGTCTCCATCTCCCATGCTCCACAGCAGAGTGGCCGATATCAGGACAGGTCACAGCTGAAAGGTCAAAGGTCACCAACATTACAACAATTTGAAACTTTTTTGATTTTTTTGTTTCGTGTCATTATGGTAGCACTGAGACGATTATTATTTGTTTAGCTGCTTGTGAACGCACATGATTTTTTCACTGTGTAAGTATGACAAGTGTCAATCTCAAACCTGTCAGGGATATTTGGAGCTCACTCTAGGTAACGCAGTTTGTAAAAGTTAAGATGTTTCAGAGTTTGTAATACTACCAATAATACTGCAGGTAAACAAACAAATACAAATACTCACGAATACATCTAGGTTGGGCCTCAATGGGGCTCCACCTCCCAAATTCCTGACAGATCACAGATGTGGTGATAGGCCCAGCAAGCCGAAATCCGGGATTACACTGGTAGGTGGCTCTGGCTCCTAAAGAGAAGTCCTGGCCAACAATACTGCCATTGACCGGAGGAACTGGCATTCCACAGGACATGACTGGAAGGGAAAAAAAGATGCATCAGGAGGGTAAGGAGGGCAAAAAAAAAAAATTGGTTGGTAGTATAAAGCACAGGTAGCCAAGTATATTTCAATAACCATCTTCATATGCAGAGTGTCTCGCTCACAACAGACTTCCTGTACAAACACAATCTCAGAGCCAGCATTTCAGTGCAGTAAACATTAGCTTGGGCTGCCATCTGCACAGTAGTAAACAATCATGTCTAGAGAGAGCACATGCAATTCATGTGGAGATTACACCTGGTGCAGACCTGACCAAACCAGACCAGAGAATGGCTGCTCTGCTGCTCTGTTTTCACTTTTAGGTGGTTTTCTTAACATGGATGGCTGGAAACTAATCTCTGGAAGTAGAGCTGTTAGATTTTATGTGTTTATGATGGAATATAAAAGAAAATCTGAGACTGGAAATCAGTGAAGTTGGCACAACAGCATCACAGCCTGAAATCTCAAAACTGAACTGTATACATCTTCCTGCATGACTTCATGCTATTCATGTTTGTTTCAAACTTTTATAATGTGTCAGTCTCTCAGTCGCTATTGTTGATTCCATCACTGATCATTTCCAAAATATGAGCACAGTGACAAGCAGATAACTGTGACTATGACCCATAACTAACATATCAAACAATTCAGCTCAGGTAAACCACAAATCATTAATATGATGCAGTGAAATCTTCAAAGCAATCCTGAAGAAAGGTGAAGTGAGCTTCCTTGAAGCAAGCCTTAGGCTTTGGAACTGTTGGTAAAGGCACACTGTCAGAAATGAAATCACACTTTGATCCCAAGTAAATGTCTTCAGTGACACTTTTTTTTTTTTCAATCAAACATAAATCAGAACTTTAAAAATACATTTGTTACAAAATATGCTCAACATACTAGTGGGGCTAGGAGCAGTAAAACCTTGTTTTCTTTGCACAGTTTCAAGGATCATTTCATCACTTTTGAGAAGTGTAATGCTGAATGAGCTCAGTCACAATGATAATGTTGAACAAAGGTTGATTTTCATTGGTAATGTGAAGTCATCTAGCTTATTTTAACCACTTGACCTAAGTAAAATATAACGATGTAGTTTATTAGATCTCTATATCTTTTTTCTCAACAACTTCCACCCTCTCATGCCTTCTCATGACCTACTGCTAACCTCACCTTGGCAAAGTGGCACCGGTGCATTCCACTGGAAGATTCCCTGTGCAGTCCGGGTGCATGTGGCGCTGCTCTGGCCAATAAGACGGAAGCCCTGGTCACAGCTGAAACGTAGGGTGCTGCCCAACTTGGTGCCTGTCAGACTGTGCACTGTGCCATTTACAGGGTTGTTTGGAGGGCTGCAGTAGGCCGCTGTAGAAAAATAAAAGAAAAAGGTAAAGATATAAATATGTACATTTACTGATAAAATTGAGTGCAACAAGCATAAAAACACAATAATGAAGCAAGATGATGCGAGTTGTTGTTGAGGAAGTGAAGGATTAATGTGCCTTCAGTAGCACAGAGCCACAAATCTCGTCTGCATTTGTCTTCTACGCCTGGTGTGGTAAAGGAGGATATGTATTAATACCAACGCTACAATACAATCTCTTTAAGGCAAAAACTGCAGACAAGGAAAATTGATTAAAGGAAACTAATGCTCTGCAAAGCGAAACAGGAGTTTGTCAGCAGCAGCAGAGGAGGATCATAAAAGTGATGGATACATAATAACAGGAACGAAGTATCTGTTTTTGTTTGTTGGCTAAATTGGTGGCTGCAATAATCGTTTATCATCCCAAATGGTGCCAGCAACAGGTCCACGGTTTCCAAAGACTCAGGCGTAGATTGCATTTTGCAGATCTCACAGTAACACTGAATCAGTATACACCTGCTGGAGAAGAAGAGTTTCAGTAAAAGAACGCAGATTGTGAAAATGTAAAAAAAAAACGAGGGGATGTAAAAGTACACGGCTATGTGACACAGAAAACGGCTCATTCTGGGAACTGATTAGGATGGAAGTGGACCATGGACACACACAAAAAAAAAAAAGCGTATCATCCATTACACTTAATCACTATGACCACATTACATTTCTATAAAAATGCTAATTCCGGCTCAAACCGCTCATATGTGGCAATGAAAATGCCCTCTCTTTCAAGTTAGTGGGGATTTTGAGCACCACACAGACAATCAGATAAAACTCCCTTGCATGCGGCATAAAAACTTAAAGCCATGTCAATGGTGTAATATGTATTCAGCAGTTATGAGATGTTGCTGCCTCACATAAATTGCTCCAGTGAGACAGAGAATGTGAGACTTTTCAAGTGAGCTGACAGACCATTTTGTGGCACTGAAGAGATGTTAGATAAAACAGACTTTATGTGGAATTTGACACCGAGGTTCACTCAAAAAGATGTTAGATTTCTTGGTAGATGATACACTGTAGCTGTACTTTGGGCTTTGGTAATTTTGTGAGGCTTTGTGAGCTTGTCGTCTGCACAATCATCAAGAGATGAATGCTAATTACTGTCCTCCTTGATGGCTACATGGGTAAGGAATAGAACAAACCCAATGTTTAAAATTATATTTAATACCCTGAGAGAGTTATGTTCCTCGGCAAGGCCTCCTCCTGTCAGTCACTTTGACTGGTGGGGCTCCTGATCTACCCTTGAGTTCAATCCTTCGCCTCTATCTGTGTCTAACCCATTTGCCCCTCTTTCTGTGTTGCACGCTCCCTCTCTCTTTCTGCCTGTTATAGTACACTGCTTGCCTCATTGCAATCAGCCCTGCAACTTATTTGATTGGAATAGATAATAGAGATGTAGGGACAGACTGGTTGATGTAGACAAAGGATGAGACACATAAGCATAAAGTGATAGTAAGGAAGATAGTGACAGAGTGAGGCAGATAGTCACGTCTAAATCAAGTGACAGAAAAACAGTGACAGAAGCCATGGATGGAGAGAAAGACAAGAAAGCAGAGATGGGGGGGTTGCCAGAGGAGATGTCTGCAAGTTGGTGATGGAAGACTGGCCCATGGAGAGAAAAGATGGATTGATTAAGAACACAGCTGAATACATTGAATCTGCCTGCGCCATCTGTTTCTTCTTCTCCTCCCTACAGAAGGCAACTCCATACTGACCATGGCAACTTGTGGGTTCTCAGCCGTCACTTTGTCCGTCTGTCACTTAGCCTGCTATGGCGAAATCCATCACGGTTAAGAAGAGAAAAAGTAAAAAAAAAAAAGAAAAAGAAAAAAGAGGCGAGACAAAAAAAGGGCAGCGAAGCGACAGTACATCCGGTTGGGGAGATGGAGCGCTCCACAGAGAGGAGGAGAGAGACGATTAGTCAATCTGGCTGAGTGGTGTTGATACAGAACGGAGGGAGCCTTTTAAATATTTACACTGTCATAATTCACAGCGAGTTATGCAGGTGTCGTACACTAGCAGATCCTTCATGGGAGCAGGACAAAAACAGAAGAATAATAAGCAATTCAAGAAACAGCGTTTACTAATTCCCAGGCCTGTGCGGCACAGCAACGAGTGCCACAGATGCCTGCTGCCCCTGTTAGGTTGTCATGGAGATGGGTCATACTTCTAGCTGTTTCAGCTGCAGTTGGCAGCCCAAATATTGGTCTTGTTGACACAGTAAACCAAAGACACCTAGGCTCGGTGTCTATAAGAAACAAAGCCAAATATCAATCCCCAAAAAGACTGCAACAACACCACCTTTGAAAAGAAGCCTGTTACTTCATGCCAGTAGATCCCTTGGTTCGTACTCACCTGAATAGCGTATTCGGAAGCCTTTGTGGCTGGTAGTGTGATCGAAGGACCAGTGCAGGTAGACTTTGTTACTGGAGCTAGTGATGCTCAGCGGACTGGAATAGTTACCACTGAGGGTGATGAGGAGGGGGCTCTGTCTGGACGGGCCTGGATAAACACACGGAGAGAAAAGAAAAACATATCTTTAAAATAGGGCCTTGTGCTTGATCACTGACGCACATTGAAAAATTATATTATATTCCTACTAAATAAACAGTTATACAACAGATAATGAAAATTTCTAAAATTTCTCTATTTGTACAAATTTAATTAAAAAAATCAAAACAAAAAAACACTGATTTATGATATGAATCAAATTATTTTGAGTTATGGTATTTAAGGGATTATGCATTTTGCTACACTTATGGTAAAATCTAAATTTGCTGAGCTCCTAATTGTGGAAAAAAGATTTCCTTCCATAATTGGCTCAGCAGCCCCAAGGTTAGCAAATGTCTGTTCCCCTCCACTCGGCAGAAGATAAAAAGCACTAATCAGCAACACAAGTGTATACGACCGCCATTTTCTTAGAGCAGCCTGCAGAGTTGCTGACTGTGCCTCTAATCACATGCAAATGTACAAGGCAGATGTAGATGTTCTGTCACCATGAAAGGGAGCCTGTGTGTGATTTTCTGTTAGTAGATGCCTTGTTAGGGACGGTAAATCCAGCTGTCTGGCTCCTTTTGGCCTGTAATTGTGGATATTGGTGAAAATGGGTCTTTGAACAGGGAGGTGTGCGGAGAGTCGTAGGGTCAATAGACTACTGATCAGTATATGTAGTGTGCATTACCCTGGCCAGCAATGTTAAACAACAGGATCCTCATTTAAACTCTGCTTGATAATCAAAAAGTCCAAAGAAAGATAACGCTTGCTTAACTTTATTATATGATACAGGATATAACCATTGCTTTGATTACATATGCTGACTTTCATAGCGCATACGATGACTCACCATCAAAGATCTCGAGCTCATCAAACTGCCGGCTGGTCTGGAAGTGTTCGATAGTGAAGGTGATGTTGTAGCCTGGTTCTACTTTGACCACCCAAGAGCAAGACTCAAAATGCGGGAAGCCGCTGCCTGGTGACTGGCTCATGATGACACCCGTGGAAGCTGTCAGTACCTCGTTCATGGGACAAGTCACTGTTGAGAGAGATAAAAGAAAGAGCCAAAAAAAATGAATTCTAGCAATAACGGTTTGTTTATGTAGTGCTGCTCTACATTGTTTCACAATGTTTTAGTGAATTTATTTTACCTTGGAACACAAATTGGATTGGTTAGATCCATATTGTTGTTGGAGGGCAATTCAAAGTGACTAAAAACACAGCTAAGCTAATTGTCATTCTGGTCCTGATGCTGTCTCAGGAAACAAAGCTGTCCATGCTTAGTCAGTGCAGGAAATGGCTTATATAGCATCTAATATTACTGAATTGCCATGAGCACACTGTGTCCTCTTTGCCCATTGTCAGTATGTGACAGATGTGATGCTAACTTGGCGGCTAAAGCTCACATCTGCCTTGAAGCCCTATTGCTGTGGCACGTCTGGGCGGACCACATCCATCCACTCCCCTCCCTTTTGGTCATTGGTATTCTTGTGGGACAGCTCCGTGACATCCTTTAACATTTCCGAGTTGTTTCAGTCTATATTATCAGACGTTACACAGCTCTCCTGTCTGTTATGTTTTTTGCTGCGATGCTGTGAAGCCAACTTCTTAATCTGCCAAAGATGTTTGCATACACAGTGGAAAGCAAGCAGTAACATAAAAGGAAGCCAGTGCTGCAACAGTGTCACAATGCAACTGCTACATTTATTTATTTTTTTGTTCGATAGTTCCAACTGTTTTTGCTGCTTACCTAATGGGAGTGCTGGGGAGAGACTGTGGAATAACTATTTCCACAGCAGAGAAACATACACATTTGTTTTTTTTGTTTGCTTGCAATAGCTTTTGTACATAATTAAGATACCATAAACCTATATAAAGGAAATATATATAAGAAATTTTCTCTCTTATGATATTAACTCCTTTCTGTAGCACACTCAGCTGTCAGTTTATTAGGTACAATGAATTGAAACTACTGGTAATACAATAAATCTTACTTTAATGAAAATTATAATGTTCAAGGTGTGATGTTGTTCAACTGTGTTGCATTATCTTGAGGTGTTCCTACTATTTTGTCCTCTTTCACACAACTCACGACAAAGATGAATGCACATATGAGAGTTCGGGGATGCACTGGTCTACAGAGAAGTGGAAAAAAGTGATGTGGTCAGATGAGTCACCCAAACATCAAATGAGGGAAGATTTGGAAGAAGGGTGTCCGTCCATTATAGAATCAATGCCAAGGCGCATTGATTCTACAAGCTGTTCTGGTGACACTTAATGTTGGTTTTTCCTTTAATTTATCACCTGTCTATATGTGTGTGTTTGTCAACCAAAAGCAGCAGAAAAATAAAAAAATAAAATGTATGTAAATGCCCTTGTTGTGTGCTGCAATTTCAATAAGTGAGCCTGTTCTGCCCCAGAGTAAGGTAGCTCTTTGCACTTGCAGGTCCTTCATTACAGTGGTGAAATACTGAACGCTCATTCGTCACATTCTGGCAGTGCTTCCTTTGTGGGACAATATGTGTGTGTGTGTGACTTTAACTTTGTTTTTGTGAGTGTGGATGAGCTCATGTGTTGTGTCCTGGCTTGTTCACCCTCCTTTCTGTGTGTTCGTAGGGGAAGGCATAAAGAAGATTATAGGAGACAGCCTGGGTTAAACAGCATTTGTTTTACTTTGCTTGGTGTGTCAACTAAGTTGGGGTTTATTGCCGCGGGAAGTCTCAGATGTCAGGTAAGATGTCACCAACAGAAATGCATGTTAAAATGACTTAAAAAAAAAATTCCTGTCAAATACTTTTCCCACAACTTTTTGCTATTCATTGTGAAGGTATTAATTGCAAAACCTAACGAAATGTTACCACAAAAGAACAAAGCAAACACTAAATATATGCAAATGTTATTTACCACTGGGAAACAGTAGTTGTGTCCCAATTTCATATTATGTTTGTATATAAGCAAAATTAGTGGGATAAAACAGGTAATGTGCTGAAAACATTCATTTTGCAGATGGGAATGGTTATATTGTTATTGCAGCAGCACGAACAATGGTACATACTACACTTGCATGCAGTATCACCATGTTGCATATGATGTTGAAAGTAGAAATCTGCAAAGTATTCCTGGGATCTCACTTTGGACGAAAAGTGACAGTTATCTACTCTGATCCTAAATTCCAGGAAGAAATTCACCAACTTTGTGAAATCAGTTACAACCTCAAGCACCTCAGTGGACACGAGTCAAAAGGCTTAAATCCATCGCTGATAGCGAAACTGATTGCGCCTGGAAGCAGAATATAAAATCTAAGAGAGAAGTTCATTAAACGATCAATTCTCTGAGGATGAGATGTGTGTTGTCAGTGACCTTTCAGAGAGCCCCATCGCCTCTTCAAAACTGCCTTCAGCTTGTCATGGAGCTGACGCAAAGAGACAGACAGGGGCTGTTATCTATAGGCTGCTACTTATTAAACTAATCCACTTTGAAATGAAGCATCACTCTGTTTGGCTGTAAACAAAAGGGTATTAGGGGACAAACCTGACAGCTGGAAAAAGTCAGCTTCAACACAGAAGGTGAGATCAGCGCTGATAGGACTCAAAATGAAATTTCACTTTAATGAGACGGGGAATGGAATAAACTGGGTGGGAGGAATGGCAATCTGTGAGACATCCTTTCTGTTTGTATATAAATTGTTCATGGTATGCAACAGCCTCCCAATAAAAAATGCGGTGGTAGGCTTCAGTGTAGACAAGCACAGATGCACACACATCTGCATCCACACACACGGATTTGTGCACTCCGGCATACAAGTATGGAAGCACACGTGCATCTAGCTCGATATATCCAGTTCATAGTGCTGCAGAGCTGTTGAGATTCCTTTATTCATGTTGGTATTTAATTAGCATAAGCTGAGAAGCGATAACGAGCTGATTGAAGGGGATGGGCCACAACATGAGCATTGTCGTGGATCAGGAACTAACAACTCTAAGAAGTCAGGGATGACAATAAAGATGTAGAAAGAAAAAGAAAAAAAGGGGGCATCTGTAATCATTCTGTGGGACTAAAAGAAGGGGGCTAGGGCAAAAAAAAATTATCAAGGGAACAAAGAAAGAGATAGACAGAGAGGCGAGGGAGGCGAAGGGACCGAGTTGGGAAGCTAATGTGATGGGTGATTATGCAGGTTTTTACCAGAAATCTGTCCAGGGGATAAACACAGGGATTTTGGATCATCAGGGCTCATTGATGTGATTTATTAATGAATTCAAGCAACACGTTGTACTGATGCTACTGCTTTGTGTGTGTGATGCTGGAACTCCTGTTAGTCTCAGCAGACAGCAGATGTAGTTAAGGACTGTGGGTACAATACAACCCTGTTTAATCAAATAGAAGGCAAATCAAATACTGAATGAATTAGATAAAGACAGAACATGAGTGAAAGTGTGTCTGTGTGAATGTGTGTATGGCGGTGGCTTTTATGTCTGTGCCTATGTGTCAGCTTTTGGGAGAAAGGGAAAGACACAGACAAAGACAGATCTGGGTGTTGATAGACACCTGTGTGTTCAAGTGTATGAGCATACACTGCACTGTGAAGCAGCCCCAGAGAAGGACAAAAAAAAAAAAAAAGAGAATAGGGAATAAAAGGGTACATGTGTTACGTAAGAACAGAAGTCTAACGCTAGTGGGGCCAGGGGAGGGGAGAGAAGTGGCGAGTGAGTGCAGATGGAGGGAATGCAGAGGATGAGAGAGGATACTGGCGCTGAGGGGCAAGCAATACTGCAGAACCGGCTCCAGGCTCCAGTGCTGCTCTCTGGAAGACTACCACAATGACAACATCCACTTTCGTGCTACCCAGGCACATGTTTGACCAGCGTTTTATGTCTGTGCTATATATGTATGTGTGTGGGGTTGGGGGCAGCTAGATGTGCATGGAGGGTTGTGCTTGTCAGAGCAAGAAGTGGTGATTTGATAGGTGCAGCTGCAGCCAGCATGTCCCCTGCATTTCAATGAGCTGTACACGTCTTGTCTTCACCCCCCCCCCCCCCCCAACTAAGTCTCTCCCAGTCTCTCTTTTTCCCCTTGCTTTTTAACTCCTGTCCTACTTCCACTGACTCACCATCCGTCTGCTCAATTAGCAGTCTCTCCATCTTTTCCATATAGATTTTTTTTTACATTTTTTTTTTCCAAGAATCCGTCTTTTTCACAGAAATCCCAAAATGTTTTCTACCGATCTGTATGTCTTTGACCCTCTTCTCTCCCTGTCCAATCTTCTCCTCTTCATTCACACTAACATCAGTTTGTTCCTACTCTCAGCTCCCTCTCACTCAGCTCCTGCATCCTTCAGCTTTTGTTGTCTGAGGTTCTCCTCTCCATCACCTTGGTCTGTGTCTATGCAGGAAAAGTGACAGGTTTGCAGATAGATGGAGTCTGCTGGAACTGTTTGTCCCCAGTATATTGTGTCTCTCAGCATGAAGGGAACAATTAACAGGGCACAGAAGCCATGAGCCTTAGTGCACATTCAAAACTGAAATGCATGGCAAACTGCAAGAAAAAGCATTCAACTGTCACCGACTTCCACTTAGATTTTAAATATGGCACACAGATTTGTTTGGCTTAGCAAGGCTCAACTGTGCACAAAGCATGATATTTTTAAAATTTAATTATAAGGCAATGTCAGTGGACGGTTTCAGGTGCAATTGTCTGTAGGTACACCTGAGAGGGGAGGCGGGGGCAGGCAAGAGGCAGGACAAATACTTACACACGCACACACACACGATTTCTCCTTCTCATTGTTCTTTTCTGACTTGAATTTCAACACCCTCAGTCTCCTCTGCTCTGCCTCTCTCTGGGTGTCCTGTGTACTTCGTTCCACGTCTGCATTATTAGCCTATACATAGATCCTCTTCACCTTTCATTGCCCTCTTTCTGTTGCCTAACTTTTTTTTTTTTATCTGCTCCTTTTTCACCTCATGCTGAGAGTATTTGCATATTTTTCCTAGTTAGCACTCTAAATTAGCTGCATTTACCAAACTTTGCCCACTCTTTCCCATCCACCACACAACCCACATACAGAGTGCGAGACAAAATGACAAAGCAAGATGGAGGAAAAGAAAATAAGACCAGCATTTTAGAAAAGAGAGCAAAAATAATGAAAGATACATGTTTTTATGATATTTTGAAACAGAAAGAAACAGACACCCATCTATGGACCCACTTTCTGGCCCAGGGGAAAAGTATTGCACACGACATACTGTATTATAATGATGTGTTGGGGACACAGCACTTATTGAGTCCTCTGGGAGGATGATATTTCGGCATGTAGAGAGCACCACAGCAGCCACCCTCAGCCTCATGGGAGCCAAGTATCATCCACAGAGATAGAAAGTGCTGCCGAACTGATATGTGGCTGCTGCTTCATGACTATAGGCAGAAAGAGGACCCACGGGAGCCACAAATAAAGCACAACTGCAACTAGTGCATGAGTCTATGATTAGAGCAAAAATGATACTGACTACCTATAACCCTGTTGAAAATAAACAGATGAATGCAGTGCTTCACCTGTGTTGTGATATATTTGTGAAACATAATGACTCATCGGGCCCTCCTGAAAACTGAGATGATGCATCTCAAGAGGCTTTTTCTGCAATCACATTTATTCAATGCGATGTGCTGTAATGTGCAGCTTAGAGGAAAAGTAGTTGCTGTTTTCACAAAGCTAACTGTGTGACTACAGGTGCTAAAGGTCCATGGAAAATATTCAGCAAAAGAGACGATAGAAATCCACAGGGTTATGATGGAGGAATGTGATTCTGCACCATCATGTTGCCCTGACTGTTTGAGTCTAACTGGACTTCACTGGAGTCTGAGTAAAGAACACGTATAAATCAGTCCAAGTGACAAGTGATATTTTTTCTAAATGTGAAAATAATGCTTAAAACGGTAAGCAAGTTTTAACTGTCATGAGAGATCTGATGAGCAAGAATTCTGAGCACTTTAAGAATTATGCTTTGTTCACATTTACTTTACATTATGACTTATTTTTTCTACCATATATGTTTGTAGCAATGGAGCTGATAGTGCTGATCAAATTTAAAAAGTATTGTAGGGATAGTAGGGAAAAGAGTTATATTCTTTAAATGAAAGAAGATAAACAAATTCACATTATTTTTTTCATGACACATATTTGCTTACTGCTTATTTTCTGGCTTTAGTTTTTCATCACATATAAATATTTGTTTTTTACTATGTTCAAACACCACAGTATTCATTAAGTATTCATCTATCTATTGCAGAGGATTTTATCTATATTATTTGAGATATTTCAGAACCATATATTTTCCATTTTAGTGAGACAATAAAAAGTGATAAAGCAGGTAGAGAAGAATATACTAAATGGAGCTCTGGGAGAAAGAGGTATGAAAGTGTGAAAAGGAAGAGCTTATGGCTGGAAGGTTTCAGGTTCGATGCCTGGTACGGCAGAATAAATATGGGTGGGAAAAGTGACAGAACAGTGCTTTACCTTTCCCTCATTACCACCACTGAAGTGCTTCGAGCAAGGCCCTTATCTCCCTAGCCCTCATGTGGAGCTGCCCAGTGGCCAGAAAATCAAACTAGGGTTGTACTGAGCAGTCAGCAGGTGTGAAGGTGTTACTGTGCGAGTGTGATCAAGGCCCTCCTGGATACCTTTTCAAGTTCAAAAGCCTCAAGCATTCACTCACCATCACATGAGGGCGGAGGCCCCTCAAACTCCAAGTGTGTCCCAAGCCGGCAGGTCAGGATGCTGTTTCCACTCAACTGGTAGCCTGGAAGACACCGGTAGCGCACTATATCACCTGAAGAGAGAGATGAAGGAGGAGGGGGTACAGTCAATGACAAATCAGAGATTGGGGCAACGAGCCAAAATGTCTGCAGAACTAATCATGATCCATTGTGTGTCTCAGTGAAAGAAAAAGTTAACAGTGGAGAAAAGTACCATAATAAATCCCCACTGGGAATCCTATAGATGAAACACTATGTCAGTGTCGTCGCCTTTGTGTCTCTGAATAATAATGAGTCAAGGAGGTATGCAAATAAACAGATAAGGAGAATTAATCTCCATTGTCTTCTACAGGGGAGAATGAGAGCACCTGCCCCAAATCCCTTTGGCTTTCTGATTATTTTGTCAGAACCATTCATTTATACTGCTGCCTCAAAGCTCCGTGGGTGATGTAGCTTGGGGCCAGTCTGCATTCAGTACCACAGACTTATGGGATGTGTAGTCAGTCAATCTGGGGCAATGTAACCTGTCAGAAGGTGAATTGACAGTTGGGATTAACTCTTCAGAATGCTACAATTCCAGGAGTCAGCATGGGACCAGCGTCTAATACAAAAAAGTCAGCAGAGCATAGACGGCAGTGATTGTGTGTGCGTCTGTGTGTGTGAATGTGCCTTTTTGTGACAGCGTTTCCACCTACCAATTTTAAACTCTTTGCTTGCCATCAGGATCTCTGCATTAGGAATGATGGGGGGCGGCAGGCAGTGCTGCAGTCTGTACGCTTTATTGAGAGCATCAAAGAAATGAAAAGAGTCAAACAGAATATATGCGAAATATCAGGTAGAAATAAGGATCAAGAAAGATCATTTACGTACCTTGATAGCTGATACGGAACAGTCCGCCCTTCTCTGTGTTACTACGGAAACGTATCAGCACCTGATTGGATGTGCTGCTGGGTGGATCATTGGGCTCTCCATCAGTAAACACCCCCAGTTTCCTGGCCGTCTCCTGTGGACCATCCCTATAGGAAAAAGGTCACAAGTCAACTATATCTTGAAAATAACAATACACAGGGGACACAGTGATGATAATTAACTGCAAGGGTTTTCTGTCAGCACCCTCTGCTAAAGTCTCTAACCGTAAAACACCTCAAGACTCTTTGAGGCATATCTGTGAGAAAACCAAACAAAGCCACATGCCAGATTATTGTCAAGCAGCCTCCAGCAGCAGAGTACAACCAAGCTGCTTTCACTTCATCAAACCCAAAGCAATTACTCTGGGCTGCTCTGGGTGATTATGTTGAAATAAGGTAAAAATTACAGATAAGCGTGAAATGACAGGTCTGGATTGCGCTGTTCCTGCTAACTGCCATCCAAGGGGAGTGTCCCTGGAAGCTATGGCCCAGCCTTGGCAGTCCCCTGGCGTGGGCATGGCCGATTAAGCCAGCTCCCAGATTCCTGCCACAACCATTCAGCTTAAAAACCATCTGTCTTTGGCTGTCAGACTGGGCATGGGCGATTACAAGCAGCTCTGGAAACGGCTGGCTAGGGACTGCTGCCTGACAGCACTCTGGCCAAGCCGCCATTACGGGGCCCATTTCCTTGGCTCAGTAGTTCAGTGGATAGATACAAAGAAGTGGTAACTGGAAACTGGGGAACATGATAGTCCCCATCTTGGCTCTGCAGGAGGTTGTGGGGAAAGATCAACACAGTGGAGGCCATTTATAGAAGAGCCACAATAGATAGAAAGTGGACATTTTGGCTGACTAGCCAAGTCGAGTTAGTGACTTAAACTCTCCATGGACTAAAAATCTTCACACAAATTTCTATAAGCACCCCCATCTGCAAAACATACAGTCCATGTCACCTCATGCCATGTGCACTTGTGGTCGTCAAGTTGCCAGGTTGGCTGGCAGTCAGATCTCCGGTCTCACTGAGAGCTGGGACCTTTGGAGCTTGTCTTGGGATCAACTGGGACTGGCAGCCATCATGCATGCAAAATCCTGTCTTTGGTTGCACATATGTCAGGCTCAGCCATACATTATGGAGGTGATGAAAGGAAGCTTTACCACTCAATAGTCATCACTATATAATTGTCCTAATGCACACATAAGAGCACACACACAAACCCTCTCTGACTCCCTGTTTTCTCCCACACACATATTTAAGCGAGGGAGGGGGTGTACTGTACTTGTTGAAAACAAGCTGCTGAGTCACATAAAGGACAGTGAATGAAACAAGAGAAGGGGGGCAGGGGAATTAGAGATTAGCTAACTGGACTCTGACTCAGTTTTGTGAAGCAACACAACGGAGGCTGATATGGGAAAAAGAGCTGGAGGCGTTACAGGTTTAAAAAGCAGGAGCAGGTGACAAGGTCTTGAAAGATAAGGCATTACAGAGGTGACGATAACGAGAAAGTTGAATTGCAAATATATTAATAAACATGGAAACATTTCAATGACACTATGACACACAAATACAAAGCTCAACATTTGGTTGAGATGGCCTTAAGATTTAAGTTTGGCTGTTACTAGAATACTGGTTAAAATATCATTTGACTTTACCCACACAAACAAAAATGAAGTTACTAAATATATCCAGCATTTCATAAAAGGAATTTCCACATATCTTCAGCCCCTGGGAGCAGCAATTTCTTACCAGACAGTGATAAAGTCATGCGGCCCATGAACCTGAAGCAGGGTGAAGTTGAGTTTGATGCCGAAGCCAGGAGCCACGGTGATCAGCCAGGAGCAGTCAGCTGAACTGGGGTACTCTTCTGGGTAACCTGGGGAGAAGATGGTCCCATTGTCTGACGTAATGTTCCCACCACAAGGCACTGAGGGAGTGAGGGAGGGAGGGGGAGGAGGAGGGGGAGGGAGAGGGAGAGGGAGAGAGAGAGAGAGAGAGAGAGAGAGAGAGGCAGTGTAAATATATCAGCGGGGCTGGGAATACAACAGGACAGATGCATAATGCAGCTGCAATTGGTTGAAAAAGGGGATTTTCATCCCCCACTTCTTCTACTTCCCTTCTCAGTGTCTTTTTCCCCCTCTCCTTCACTCTTCGTCTAGTGCCCAGGCGCTTGTCTGAGCTAAAGATTAGCCAGTAAAGCCTGTTAGCAAGTGGGGACTTGGATAGAGTGTTTTGCTAAGATAAGGCCTCAACCCTTTCCCATTGGGGGTGAAGAGAGAGAGTGCAGAGATGAGGCGAGGGATTAGTGTGGTCTGGGCCTTTGAGGTGTGTGTGTGTATATTTACAGTATGTGTTACGTCTATAAGCAGTGGATATGCATGAGTGTGTAAACCTGTGTGTGTGTGTGTTTGAGTGACAGGAAAGGTTAGAACAGCATGTCTATGTCAAAACTGACAACGCTGGGACCTCACATGCCTGATGTCCTGAGTTAAAAAAAAAAAAAAAATCTTGCACATCAACATAAATATAGTAAAACACCCACTCAACCAGAGGCAAACATCCCTACACCCAGCCTCAAATCTGCATGCATAGAAGTTGTAACTATATTTCAAACATTCCTCAGAAATTCAGGAGGTTCTCACCAACTTAACGATTACCAAGCCTAACACTCCCGCTGGTGCCCTTAGAGAAACCCCTTATTCACAGTGGTGAAGCAGGGAAAATCAGGAGGGAGTGGTAATCGCAGTAGTGCAGGCATCTCAAGCAAACCAGACAGGGTATTCAGCTTAACAGCACACCCTTGGACGCCTATGTGTATAAGATCATTCCCAAAGCAGGGACTGCATGTTTTATCCCTGTATTTCTCACTCAGGTTGTGTGTGTGTTCATGTAATACAGATGCTTGCTTCAGCCCTGTGGTTGAGTGGCCCCTCTGCTGCCGCCTCACCAGGTTAAATGAGCTATCGATCAGACCGATTGATTAAACCCTGGACACTCCATGGAGTTGCACCTCTGGGTGATGCCATCGACTGCTAAGCTACTTAAGCATTATGTGCAAAGGAGTGTGTTTGCTTGAAGGGTTAGGTGGGAACAGAAAAGTTGGAAAGGAGTTGGAATTGTTTTTAAATACAAAAGAGAAAACAGATTGTGTTCGGATGTTGGTTGTGACTATAGCCACAGAAAATTTGGTAAAATAAGGCAGGAAATATGGCCAATTTTTCCGTGGAAACACTGTCACAACTGGCAGCCTTTACTGTTTCATAGAAACAAGAAACTGAAAAGGGTAATGATTCTCAAATGATCAATGTGACACAATTTATCACATAATTGTGTTTCTATACAAACTGTTATATAAGCTATATAAATATACAGGAGACGAGACTGCAAAGTACAAAGACAAGTTGAAACAGCATAGAAACAAAAAAAGAAGCGTAGAGAATGTAATGTATTTCATAGACACAATGCGGTGTGATTATAACGCCAAGCTAAGCAGGTAAGTGGAGGCATGGTAACAAAAATCAATGTCTCTCATCAACCTCAGGGGAAATCTATGCAAATGCCATAGGCAAATACTGGAGTGACAGAGAGACTGAAGAGCAGGTTGTACTGAGCTATACTGGGTCAAGTAAAGGTGTTACAACATGGTTTGCTGCCATGTAACACTTGATATGAATTAGCTTAGAGGAGATGAGAGAAAAATAAACAGAAAATCAATATATTTACTTTGCTAGCAAAGACAGTGATGTATGTTTTTGTAAATGTGTGCGTGCATGGAAATATCTGTGAAGTAAAACACAACATTTGGAATTATTTGGTCCATTTGGTTAATTTCCATGTGTTTTAGTGATAATTGTAAAATTAATAATTGTGAGGGCTAAACAGGCTGCATCTGCATTGGTGGCAGCAGGTTGGGTTGGGGGGTGTGGATGTCTGAGTTGTAGTTTCAGTCTTGATTTCAGAATCTTTACACCCCCCAATATTTATCCCATTAAGACTGAAGCACCTCCTATCACTTCATCTCCTGCTGTATCACTTCCTCACACCAGGTCACAGCATTAAAGCCAATTCAATTACACTCACAGTCAGAGACATCAGGCCACCTTCTCCTGGTCATTTTGCCCAGCAAACACACATGCACATGTACTCACATACAGCACAGAAACACTGGTTAATGGTTGTTTATGTAAAAAAAGACACGAGTACACACGCATCCAGACAAAGTGGTAATTATTAGTGAATATATGTATTAGCTTGCATTAAACAATGTCAAGCAGGGTAAGGCAGTGTTCAAATACTCTATATACAATTAGACTGACATATATTAAATACTGTATAATTGCTATGTATTGCATCAGTGCAGCAGGAGGCTACATTGCAATTGCATAGATGATTATAGAAATAAACTGTACATTAAAACTGCAGACGCTTGTGAGCATGCTACTGGGATATAGGACACTGCAATATCATTAATATTCCATTCATGTACAGTATTTTATATAATTTGCATATATGCATGTGCCTGTACACACCCACAAATACACATGAGCATGCACACACATGACATTACACACACAGGTGTAACATTCTAGCAGGTCTCTGACAATAACACAAAGGAAAATAACTGACAGAATAAACTCTGCTCCTGCTCCCTCTGCCTTTTCACTCTGTTGCTCCGTCTCTCACTCCCACTTATCTCCCTGCTCAGCCATTCAAAGTTCCAGTGTCACGGCCATCACCTCCCTCTGTAATTTTGCCTGCCTTATTGAATAATCGACAGCTAGAGCGTGAGAATGTGGGTCAAGGACAAGGCGAAAGAAAGAGCACCCATTACTTTTCTTTTCAATTTAGGCCCTCTTTTATTCATCTTTTATTTGTCTCCATTCCTCTTTAGCACTACATTGATTTTCATTGAGGAGTACTTTGCTTTATTAATGGGGGATGATAATTCACTTTAATTGCATTATTCATAATAGATAATCATTATCTCCATGGCCGCACTTTGTACTAACAATGTAATAGCTCACTGCTTTCTAAACAGGAAGTTATCACGTTATTAGTTTAGTTCTTTGTTGGTGAGGCTGTTTAGTCGGCCACTTGTTTGGAAGTATTTAGATTATTTAGATCCATAAAATGTGTAAAAATTCTGCACATTATTTGGATATGATAAGACAAATGTTGCATCTCTTACCTTCGCAGCGAGGGAAAGGGTGATCCCAGCTGCGGGTTGTGCCATGCTCACAGGTGAGGATGGAATGTCCCATTAGCTGATAACCAGGCAGACACTCAAAAGAGATAGACTGGCCCACATTGAAGCCAGCACCCACCACCACTCCGTAGCGGAAAGGCTCAGGATCAGGGCACTCCTGTAGCTCATATGCTGAGGGATGGACAGAGCAATTAGATCAACTATTAAATTAAAGCTAAACAGTCATACAGAACAGTGAGATGGTACAATAGTTGAAATGAACATTCAGTACTTTTGTAAATGTCTGTGTCTCTTTGTAAACATGCCAACAGAGAACATCAGGGATATGACTGAATTACTAAGTGCCTATTGGTGTGATGATCACTGTGGCCACCTACAGATGCTGACCACACAACCATTCCAGATTCTTTGTTGCCGCCTGAAGCTTCCAATCAATTCACACAACCACCATTGATTATCCTCAATATGTGAATCCTCTGCTTTCAGACAACAGCAGCGCAGTGTCTTCTATTTTTACTTTCTCTCTTTAATTCCCCTTCCTCATCTTTTTGTTGTTCTTTCTCCTCAACCTCCCACTCCTCCTCCTCCTCCTCCTTCTTAAACCGGAGTTATCAGAGGAAAGAAAAAAATGCCAGGGGCAGGTTTGACTTGTGCCGGAGGAGTATGAGGCAGTCATCAGAAGTAGTGTGGGTAAATAATTCTTTTTTTTTTTTTCCCTCTTGGAGACAAAAGCAGAGCAGGCTGCAAGCCTTGAAAAACCAGGATATAAATATAACTAAAGAAATTGATTTCTATGGATCACAGCTTCCCTTTGTGGGAGATAACTCATGCAAATACTGCAAAAGGGGGGTATTTGCAAATATAATGCTTGATTTATATGCTAATGTACACATAATTATGTAAATGCACAATGCTACCTTTCGATTTGCCGGCTCGTTTGTTGAATCACAAAATACAAACTTTGTTTGCCTGTTGCATTTGGAGACAAGGGCAATTTATTCCTTGCAGCCATGTGGATATGCAGTGAAGCTGTTTATTGGCACATGGCTAAGAAATCTTTTAGGTGATCAACAGTTTTATATACAGAGATTTATAGATACGGGGAATTTACTGGCTGTGTGGGCTGATTAGTTTGACAGTCAGTTCCAAGGCTAATTCAGTAATGTTATGCCTTTACATGCATATACCTCACAGTGAAGTGACACTTATGATACACAAGTTAACATGAAGAAAGCAAGGTAACACTCCCAGAGATTATGAAATGTCATTATGCTTTTACAGACATAATTAGTTTCTGTGACATTGATTCTTATAGTGATTGTGTTAATTCAGGAAAATAACATTACAGTTATATTCCGTGTGCTGCTACACAACCATAAATCAGTGACAGCAAAGATGGGTCGAAGCAGCCAAAAAGCTCCGGTTGCACTAAAGTAATTACTAGTTTGAATATCCTTTGCAGAAGAAAATAACTCACACTACTGATACTGGCTCAGCTCTGCAATTAACAAAATTTAGTCTTGGTGATTATGCTCACTATTATAAATGTATATTACCAGAGTCTATTTTTGTCAGAGACAATCGAAAGGCTGGTCATAATTTCCTGTTCCTATCTTCTGAATCTTTTACAAGGAGCTTTGAGTACACTTTCATACATCGTCATGTCTGGATTCTTACCCTGGTACTCAAACCTGAAGCCTGGTTTGTTCTGTGAATGGTCACTATGGAAATATACTGTGGTTTCATGGGAGGTGGTGAGAAGGGAGGAGGGAATATCCTGGCCGCTGAATCGGCCAATCACTGCACTTGTGTCAAGGGGCCCATTGCGTATCTCAAGGAAATCATGGTTGGCCTCAGTGGAGAAGTTGAGGAACTGAATGTGGGCTCCTGGGAAAAAAGAGGAAATTAAATTGAAAAAGAAATGCCATGCTTTTCTTACCCATACCTTTTCCACAGGGTCTCAGAATTAAATGAATTTCAGCCAGATATATCGACAACTATAAACATTGTCATTCCACAATCCAGCCCTACAAGTTGTATAATTAAAGGTTCTTGAGTGTGGAAATGCCAAAGTGTGGCATGCTGTAAGAGCCTCTCATGATATTCACCATAACCAACTGGCAGGTAGATTCTCCAGGTGCAGTCACTGTTGCTAGGGTAGTTGCCAGGGAAACCAGGACTGAGAATCATGCCCTCCATCTCCTCCCGGATTCCACCACATTGAGCTGGCAGAGGGTAAACAAAGCGTTTCTTTAGCATCTGCAAACAGTGATTCTCCCAGATTAAAATAACATTACAAATATGTCTTACTGCAGTTCTTTGTTGTAGTGGGCGGCTGAAGCAACTACAGTGCATGTAGAAAATATTTGATGATTTTATCTGAGACAAAATACCATTGTATGTCAGCTAGTCCATTTTTTTTTTTTTAGTTAAAACTTTAATTGGACACAAAAAACGCAAACCCTTTACTTTACAATGTTTTATGTGGGTTTGCATTGCTTAAAGGTAAGGTGTATGATATTAAATGCAGCTGATGTGCTCTAATCCATTTTTTATTGCAAAAAGAAAATAGTGTTTTAAGAATGTACTGAATTCAATGTAAAAAAAAACAACAAAAATTGTAAAAAATAAAATATATACAATTTCATAAATTGTCATAAAAAGAGACAGCATCTCATCAAAAGGGACAATTTATCTCACTATTTAAGAACTTTGGAGCTCCTCTTTTACCACTTGAGATATATCAAGGTTCAATATACTATGTCTTTTGCTGCTCTTCATCTTTTGCCTTTCATCTTTAACCACTGATGGATAAATGTTTCTTTGACTGAAATCCAGGACGAAGACACACAAGAACTAGTGAAGAGCTGCACTAGAAAAAAAAAAAAGAAGAGGTATGGAAATACTGAGGGAGAGAGGAGATGGGATCAAGACAGATGAAAAGAGTGAGAGATCCTGACACCAAAATTAAAAAGATGAAAGGATGCTGAAACTCATGGTAAAAGAATTAGCTGACTCAAGGAAAAGAGAAAGACAGAGGTACTGCAAGGGGAAAAAAACAAGCAAACAGAGGGAAGGAGATTAAGAAATAAATGGGACAAACAGCCTATATATGTCAGAGGAAGGAGAAACGATATAGAGAAAATCCGAGTGATGTACCATCGTGTTTCTGTAAGGAATAAGTGAGGGGTTAAATGTTATCCTGTAGCAGCAGAAAAAGGCCTGAAGTAATCAGGAAACTGCTGATGCCTGTGAACACGATGAATCTTCCCTCGACTTCAACCAATCACAGTCTGAGATGGAACTAATTAGGCAGTTGTAGGTTGTTCCAATAAGTGGAACCCGTTTGTCAAGGTGCTCACACAAGCAGGAGGACTCAATGTACAAAACTGGAGAAGGAACCTCTCAGCCCCTCGAGGCAGAAATTCATTTCAAAACCGCCATGGCTCTCCTACACTCAAATAAAAACACAAACATGTGAAATATAATTTTCCTTTTTAGTTACCTATTTTCTTCATTTCCATTTAAGAGCTGGGTTATCTCTGGCGTAGTGTTTCTGTATGTCAGCCGTGAGCAGTATTGGATAAGTAAAACATATCTTTGTCACCTATAGTATGTACTAACTTGGCAACTCACTTTTGCTTTCATTCAGACTGATGATGACAACAATGTCAAAAACTACAAGGCTGTACATTGAGACCTTGACCTGAAAGGCTCTGTATAACGTTTGGAAAGATTTGCTGGTGTGATAACCAAGGTAAAGAGTCCCTAAAGAGAAATAGTCAGAAAGTAAAACTGAAATAGGAGTGAACAAAATAAAGAAGAAGGTATTTTTACCTATGCAGAGAGGAGGTGGGTAGTTCCATCGTCTAACGGTTCCAGGCATACAGGTGATGTGCGAGTTCCCCTGTGAGGAGCATCCACACAACAGCGTGTGCAGACACACAGACACAAAGACAAAAGTGCAAGAAAGAGCAGGCGATGAATTAATTTCTTCTCCCCACTGTCACTCATCTGTTCCTCCAATTATTTGAACCTGCTGCCTGTCTCTACATGACTTCATGTGGCGACTAAATGACTAAATCCATCTGAAGTGACAGAGAACAACAGAGAGGCAGCATCACAGGCACATTAAGATGATCATACAGAGGGAGACACAGAGGGAAAGATTACAGAGCAGTTCACATTTCTTGTTGATCTGCTCAAATAAGCAATACAACAGGCATTTTTCTGAGAGTTTTGGAGTTAACTTTTCAGACTAACTTGCCATAAAGATAAAAAAAAAAAAAGCTGATTAAAAAACTAGTTCATGGAACATAGAACTTTTGAACTATTAGAAAGCACTCTTTCACTTGTCTCCCCATCAAAGATGGCTGCTGCAGTGGTTGATAATGATTAGATATTTCCCAAATTGAAGGATGATAGTTTAATTTCCTCTTTATCCTACCAATCTAACTAATTTAGGTCAGACCAATTTATAATAATAGAATTTCTAGTAGGTAAGGCTTAAAAACAACAAGACACTTATGCATAACAAAATATGAGGAAAGAAACTGGAAAGCGAAGCTGCGTATGTGTTTCCATAATATGACTGATCTAACCTATTGTGCAACAAAATGTGATTCAATAATTAGTGTCCACTATATTTTCATTGATATTTTGGTGCATGCAAATACTTCTCCCTGATAATGCCTCTACTGCAAATACTGTGAGTATGAGAAAAGAAATGTCCAGGTCATTTACATGATTACATTTTAGCAGCATAACTTCAAACTTCCTGTAACACTAGACAATATTATTTGATTATCCAGAGCCAATGGTGTTAAAAAATTCCGATGGAGCTCAGGTCAGGACTCAGATGCCTACCTATAATAACAAAATTCACGTGTTAAAGGAGCTAGTTGTAAGTTTGGCTATTGCTACATAGCGATCGTTAGCATTAACAGCTGTTTACTTACCAGTCTAGAAGAAATGTTGCGAGTTCAGCATCAAACGTCATTCCTTTACTCATCAAGAGCTGTCTTCAGTGGTGGAAAGCAAACCTTGTTTTGCTTCTATTTCTATCACTGCTTTTCTTCTACTGAAGTCAGCATGCTAACCAGCTAGCTCCCCCCGCTGTCCCCATCTTGTCACTTTCCGATATCGAGTAACCATTGTGTTCAGTCTACCCCGAAGAAGTTGCGCTGCTCAGAGGGCGTATTATAAAGACAGCGATGACTGAAGCTTTTGGCAGGACTGGTAAGTAAATAGCTGTTAATGCAAATGTTGGCTATGTAGCAATAGCAAAACTTGCAGATAGCTCCTTTCAGTAATTATTGTCATTATTAAGACATCAGCACAAAATTGAGATCATTCCCCCAAACCTTTTTCTGCTAAAACTTGCTTCTTTCCCTACCACTATCACATTTTATAAAACCATGTCATCATAGCAATTGGACAACTATCTATGACAATTAAAAATGTAGTAAACCTATTGTGAAAAGAGGTGAGTGACAAAAACCAAACCTGGCATTTCTAGATGAGGACAGGGAGTGAGAAGTGATGGGAACACACAGTCCTGACTTGTGTTGTGCAGAGTGGAGAGAGAACTTTCAAGTAGAATTTGTGTGAACTGCTGCATCCAATGTGCTCCACAGATGTCACCATCTGTCTGCTGATGATGACTGTGGAAGCACTGGAGGACGTGCAGAATACAGTCGAACTTGGGAGGCTGAGCAGAATTCATGGTTTATAGCAAAACCAGCACCACATCATCCTATAAATTATAACCAACATATGGAGGATACCTGTCTAGATACCTATCCAATTTGATGAAATTAAGGGGGAACACTGTCATGCATCATAACATCCAGGCTGGATGACAGAGATGAATCATAACAATCATCCTCTAATCTATAAAACCGCACAGACAATTTTCCTAAACCACTGAGCTCAGCACATGCATAACTTGTTCACAGGTGAAAGGATGCAAATAAGGTGCATACATTCCCTGTCTGGTGTCTATTAAAGCCAAAGTCAGAGTACTTCAAATGTTATTGCAAATGTGTTTACACTGATTTAATCACATTAACATAATCAGAGCATAAAGTTCATTGAGGCTGAAAAATGAAGGATAACTTTTAACTTAACTTCTAAAAGGAACTTCTACTTCCACTATACAGTCCATCCATGATACCACAGTCTCATCTCCAACATTTTGCTTGATCCCCTACCGTAAAATATGACCACTGCTTCAGGAGATAACTGACAACAATGAAATCTGACAGGAGTGACACTGGCAGAGGCCAGAGAAGGATCAATGAGGTTTTATGGGCATTTAATGCTGAACCTTGTCTGAAGGCGGTAGGTGGTACCTGTAGAGTATATCCAGGTTCACAGTGGAAAGACACCACATTATTCATCTGGAGACGCTCGCCAACTTTGATGCCATTCATTGGAACCACAGGCTCTGGGCAGTTGGTCAGAGACACAGCTGAGGGGAGAAATGAATAGATAGAAAAGATGAAAGGGACAGAGAAAAAGGGAAGGCTATTTAATGATAATACAGAAACATAAAGGACAGAATTAATATGAGAAAGTACAATGCAAAATGTGGGGAGGAACAAGACGAGTATATCTTCACAGGAAATGTGCTGATATTTGATGTAATACTTGTCCTTGGTTGGTATTTACATGAGGTAGTAAGAACTGTATTTTCACTTACTTTTGTATTCCAACCTGAATCCAGCTGCAGACACACTAATGTCAGAGAAAAAGTGAAGGTAGAGTTGGTTGGAGGTGCTGTTGAGGAGTGCTGGAACCGTGGTGCCTTGGGGAGAAGATTAAAAGAGGAGTTTGGCAATGCTATCTCCTGCATAGGCCAACCATAACTAACTGCATAAGGTACTGTTCTTTGCTGCATTTGGCGATTTAATAGTGCGTGTGTGTCTGTGTGTGTGCATGCATGCAGAAAAGATGTATACATGAATGACTGTGTAGCTGCATTAGGATATTTAGGGAGGCAGATGCAACATAGAATGACCTTCTTGCTTTTAAGAAGCACAAACAGCAGAGACAATAGTTTATTCCAGTTTGTGGGTATGTATTCAGCTAATATTAAAAAAAGAAAATCTTTCCAATAAAATGAAGAAAAAAATAAAAATAAAATCATGATCACTCAATAAAATCACGTTTTACAGATATGACCTAAAATTGGTGGTTTAATAATTCAAATTTGTGAGCCTGGCATTTCTCTTTCATCTCTTTACTTCAGGGTACATCTAACATTTACGTTTGGTCTGGTTCCAAGCATAAACAAAAGGAGAATTCCCTGCTGCTGTATCCTCACTATGACTGGAGTAATGCAGCTACTGTAAACAAACATTCACTACAACTCCACACAGAAAAGGCTAACCTTTGTGGAAATGCACCAAGAGTTTGTCAGGGGATGTTCAAACAGATTGGAATTTTGAAACTTTCCCATGTCTACACCATCTGGCTTTATGTACTCTGAATTTAATTTAGCACTGTTACAATGCCAACTGTGCCAAATGAGGCCCCCAATTTCAATACTGTACGTGCTGGTGAACAAATAGAACATGCTCCAGGTTCTACATGCTACTCTTAGATAAGTCATTAGGCTATTAGGTTGCCTGGACGATGCGTTTAGGTATAAACTGTTTTACATTTAAAATTAACATGAAAACATGGATGAAAATAAATGCACACACACACACACACACAAACACATATTTGGCAGTACCTGAGAAGCTGCCAAGCATGGTGTCAGTGTTGTCTCCTCCGTCGAACACCTCCAGCGAGTCCCAGTTCTGCTCTGTGACAAAGCTGATTACCTGGATCTGAGAAAGGGAAGAGACAAACCAAAAGAGGGGATGGAGGAGGAACATAATTAGTGACAAGTAGGAAAAAAATGGAAACATCAGTACAGAAACAGAAAGACGGATGGGATTTAGAGAGTAGGGCTAAGAATGTGTATGTGTAGGGAAATCAAAAGTTAAGTAGAAGATTAATGGGTGGGAGAAGACAACAGAAAAGGTATATGTGAAAAAGGGAGAGTGAAGAACTAAAAGTTTGGCCATTTTACTAGTAATTACTCTCACATTTAGAGTAGAAGTAGTCTAGGCCCTGACACAGCTAACTTCTTGTTCAAATGTTACAACAGCCCCATCATGACAAAGATATTTCTATATGCAAAGTCAAAAATCTTCAATCTTTTCCTCACTTTTGTTCAGTGTTTTACAGGAACAAAGATAGTTAACAGTTTCTAGAAAGGCTAAGACTATATAAACATTTTTCTTCTCTTTATATAGTTTAAAGTACACAAAGGGTGATAGATTAATTGATCAAAGCCATGAAGGATTTCGAAAAACAGCAACAGCAGTTGAGAATTCTCAGGGGAAAAAAACACAAGTCATTTCAAAATAAATGTCTTGCTTTCTTTTCTTACTTTGAATGCTCTCTTAAAAGGCTATGTTCAAGTGTTGGGCATTCGATTTGAAATGAAGAAAACTGTGAGACAGCTGCAGAGAATGTTGAATATTCTTCAAGTAGAGGCAGGCTCAGAATTATTCTAACAACAGTCTCCACTGTTGAGAAAAAAGTTGCCACATCATCCAAGAATAGCAATCTGGATTCTCACAAAGGTTGTCTATATGGTAAAGCTTAAAACTTATTTTGCTGTTGAATGCTGGCCAAGGGAAATGGTAGAGTAGGCTACCTCTAATATGTAAAAGTGAATATGTGAAAGGGGCTACACCTGTGCCGTCTACTATATCTTTGGTCTCTGTGTTTAGATACAATTCACCCACTTCTTCAGTACTGTATGTGTCTTCATTCATTCTTTCACTTTGTCCAAGCATTCCTCTTTGTTCCCTCTCAAATCCATTGCTTGGCCCTCTCCTTCTGCCTCCGATGGTAATAGATCGGATACGAGCCAATTAAAGGGGCGGTAGGGGCTCTGGCACATCCCGGGGAGACGAGGCAGATCACAGATTGATCTTTCATTAGGGGGCCACGGCAAATGTGCCCGCAGGCACCTCGCTCCTTTAAGTTCTCTTCTGCATCGTGACACTCCAAACTAATGTGTCTCTGCTCGCTAGTGGATCGGGAGCAACAGTGCGAAAGACAAGACGCTGAGAAAGGGGATGAAGGTGTGAAACAGATGAGGTGGAGTAGGAATAGTAGGGATGAGGAGGATTCATCTGCAGAGAGCATGGACAAAGAGCGGAAAACCCTCTACAGTTAACACCTCACATTTTGGTAGCACATGCAGTAACCAGTTGTTCAGTGAGGAAGTGTGTGTGGCCCATGAACACAAACTCATCATTACCGAACCATACCATTTATTATTTATACATTTGACTGTCAAGCCTTTTGCGTTTCAGAGAGTGTGCGCACAGTCAGATTTCAGTTTTTCTTCCTCTATTTCACCTCCAAGCTATTGCAATGTTAGTGTGTTGTGCAGCATGCTAAGCGTGCCTGCGGGCTATCTTGGGTATTTGACCTGCAAGGACAGTCAGCTGAGATGGAGGAGCTAATAGCTGAGGGACGGCACTGAGGTCATTAGCCACAGAGGCTGAAGCATAAGCCTAAAAAACTTTCCATCAGGCAGATCCACGGGGACCTCACTCAGGTTCCTGGTGGAGTTCCATCACACATGCATCACAGAATAGGAATATGCAAACTGAATTAACTCCCAAGAAAGAAAAGTAAAGTAATTGAAGAGAAAATTCTACAAATTTATTTCTGGTTTTAAGTTTCTGGTATAGTGATCTGCCAAATTAAATTCTGAGCCTCTGTAAAGTCTATAGAATAATTTAGCTGCTCTCCTGTACCCAGAGAACTGTAAATGCTATACTTTGATATAAAGTGGCTAGCTCTGTTAATTGGTACCCTTGGTAAGCTGAAAACATATCACCACACAGGAGCTTGTTCCCAAGACCATGCAGAGCTGTAATGGCTAGAGGCTAAAGATAAATAAAATCTGTTAACTCATTTAACAGTCTGACCAGAGACAGTTTTAAAAAGGGATTAGTCCATATGTTTAAAGTGAACAAATAGGTCACTGGAGCTCAGTTGCAAAATTTTCATTAATGGAGAATCTTATCTGATAAACTAACAAGCTGACAGCAGGCAGATAAAACAGTATTTAAATTCTAAATCTAAATCTATTTTATTATATTGCATGCAGCTAAGTCTACTTTGATATATCATGACACTGCTGACATTTCCTGGACAGTGTGCCCACAGTGTGCTGCTTCTTTGGGTTGTGTGTGGACTGGAGAAAGTAGGATTGGGTTCGGGGTGGGTTAGGGGATGTAATGAATTTATACTTTGTTGTTAACAGAGCTGAAAAATGCCTATGATTGACTAAGGGATTTCACTAATTTTAACACATCTTGATTATGACAAAGCTGTCACCCAGGACGTACGCTGATGCCAGGAAGAAAACTCTGTTATGCAAACCTGGATTCCTGATCCCTCGGGAACAGTGATCTTCCACACACAGTTCAAGCTGTTGAGGTACGGCTCAGGAAAGCCGGGAGACAAGATGGTGCCTGTTCGATGGGTCAGATTTCCTCCACATGGAACTGCAGGATAAAAGCCAAGAGTTGAAAAGATGTGAGTTGTGTCAGCAGTACCTTGGTACATCTTTTACTAAACCTAAATCATTAAATCACAACCAAAATGCTAATGCGCTCCTGAAATACACACCAAGTCTGTTCCACCTGGCCATCAAAGCGCACGCACGCACGCACGCACGCACGCACGCACGCACGCACGCACGCACGCACGCACGCACACACACACACACATCGGACACACAAATTATCTTCAAACACTGTCTCCCCAGCTTGTTCTGCACATTTACACATCTGGTAACAGTGTAGGAGCATCTGCTACAGCTGTATCTTGTGTGTGTGAGTGTATCTCTGTAGATACATGTGTGTGTGTGTGTGTGTGTATATGTGACCCTCAGCAGTGCCTGTTACCTGTGTGCTGCATGGCTAAATCTCACTATGTTGCTACAGGCACTGGCTGGCAGCCCACATCTGTGTCAGACTAACAAGAGTTTGACACTCAAGTTATCGAGTGAGAGAGAGAGCCAGAGACACAAGACATGGCAGGAAACAAAGTACAGAAAGAAAAGAACGAAGATACTAATGAAGAAACTAACAAAGGAAGAAGAAAAAAAAGAAACAAACAAAAACAACCACACTGACTGGTGAATGCTTAAAATGAGTGCGAGTGTGTCTGTGTTTGAGTGTTCATGCCCCACCTATACAGCTGGGTATGGAGCTGTTCCATTGTGCCAAGGCATTGGGAACGGTTAAACATTCAATGGCACTTGATCCCTCCAGCATGTAACCTGGGCTGCACTCAAAGCGGATCACTGCGCCAACAGCAAAGTTGTTGCCCATCCGGCGGCCATTTCGGGGCTCGGGGACTGAGCTGCACTGGGTGGCACTGGTCCGCGGCACAGCTTTGGAGAAACAGAGAGAGAGAGAGAGAGAGAGAGAGAGAGAGAGAGAGAGAGAGAGAGAGAGAGAGAGACAGTGTTCTGTTCTGATTTTGAGTCATTACCTGTAACATTTGTTGAAAGCTTGAAAATGAGCTTTCTACTTCATTTTGTGTGGGGACTTATATAAATCTCACTACTTTATCAGTGTCAGTATGATCAGTGTGTCCCTAATAGATAAAACAAAATATGATATTCAGTTTTTTCTTTGCCTTGTGGTTCCTTCAGCTTACTTACAATAAAATGCAAAAATGAATTATTTATTCATTAAATTTCCTCCAGAGCTGCCGTTGCCTGTGGATATCTGCAGCAAATGCCATTTCTGGTACACTGCATTGTTTAAGAAAAAATAACAATTCAAGAGATAAGTCCCTCTAAGGGGACTAGATGAAACGGGGAGTTTAAGCACAACCTTTTCAACACACCGCCATGCTTCTACTGAGTTAATGCTCCAGATCACACACTTCTGCCGACACACACACACACACACACACACCACACACACACACACACACACACACACACACACACAAGTAAGTCACAGCTGAAACAGTGGCTGAAGGTGAATCCTTGCGAAATCACTCAGCAAGTCATCTATTATGGAGAGGAACTGGGGCTGTTAGAAACAGAGGGACTCCAGGATTTGTGTGTGTGTGGGTGTGTGTGCCGGTGTGTTACAAACTTACCCTGGTAGACCAGGTGGAATCCTCTAGAGCTGGATTGGCCTTTGGAGGTGAAGCGGATCAGGACTTGGTTGGAGGTTGCTAACGGCAACGACTCGCCTGAGGTAGGGAAAAGTTAAAGACATAGTTTGTAATGTTTTTAACATTTAAGTGCTGCCTTTGGTTTATATTTGTGTGGGTACAGCTGACTCTTACTTGATACCTAATTAACATCTAAACACATGCAGGTAACTAACAAACATTCTCCTCATCGTTCTAGAACAAAACAATTTAGGTGTGAATGTTAGTGACTATTTTAGGGACTCAATCTGTGTCCAGCATGAAAATTCAAAGTAAGAGGACTAATAGCTAACTGCAGATATCTCTGAGAATACATTTAGAACCTCTCCTTGTGTGTTGCATTGCAGGAAAGTGCAAATAAATAAATAAATAAAGAGTGTAGATATCTGATTTCAGTGAAGCAGACAGACAGAAGGACCGACTGTGATGAAAATATAACATGCTTATAAGGCATCATGAGCATATCACGATATGCAAATGCATGGTGGTTATTAAGATTAGCCTAATATTTTACGGTCATACAGGACTGCGCTTATCTGCGATGCTTATCGGATAGCCAACAATTTCCTTCAGCTACATTGCGACTAAATGGGAGTCCTGATTACTGGCACTGATATCATCGCGTCCGACTGCAGTCTGCCCATAAAACGTCACGTTCTGGGAGCTCAGAAGTTACTTTTGATCACCACATGAGCCTTGAACATTTTGTCAACTCACTGTCCTGTTCTTGTTTTTCCCAGCTCAGATATACTTCTAATTTACAGTTAATTTCTTTGTCATGTCATGGCTGCACCATTGTAACTCTCGCCCCAACTGTTGCTCATATTCCCAATTAACAAGTCATTACTGGAGTTTCTGCAGCTGGGTTAAATTGGTGCAGTGACACCCCTGAGTGCTGTAGAACCAGCTGCAGAGATCAGACCCCCCACCCTTCCCCTCTTGGTTTTACTTCACTGGCTGTGTGTGAAATACAGAATCAAACTCAAGGTTGAATTTATCACTTGCTGTGTAAGGCTCTCCACAATCATGCTCCTGCTTACATTCAGGAAGTCTTAATGGCACACTGCACAGGCAGGAATGTAAGGTAACCTGACCACGGCTTAGTGGCTTTCCATCTGTCATAATTAAATACCAAAAGGTGATCGAGTTTTTGTTGTTGTAGCTGCCAGGTTGAGGAACAGCCAACAGACTTTCGACCAGTCGTGTGAGTTGAGCTTTAAATGGCATCTGAGAATCTATTTGAGCAGACGGGCTTTGCGTTAGTGTTTTGTTTGGTCTGTGGGTGAAATGTATTTTTCAACTGAAAAGTGAGGTTTTTTCTGCAAGATGCTATATACATAAACTACTAGGCAATTTATTCAGAAATTTAGGAGCTCAGTACCTCTTGGGGCTGCTTTAGCATTATTTCTCCAAGAACATTTATCAGTGCCAAAATTTAAAATGTCTCACTGCAGATAAAATCCTCAGAAAACGAATATCTTATCACTGAAATTGGTGATATGATCTCCTGCTATCCTCATCAGCTTAGTGTAGTAGTGTAATTAAACACAAGAAAAACCCACATGGTGTATCTACTGTGGTGGAAAACTATTTGTTGACTGACACAGAACATGATATAAAGTGTGAGTATCTCTGTCTCTGCCTCTCTGTCTTTCTCTCAGTGTGCTGCTGACTGGCTCTCTGCAGTGGATCTCATTACTCTGCGTCTGCTTGCTGTCACATTGTAGTGGGAGGCAGACGTGCTTAACCCCAGAGGCTACATTTGTGTGTCTGTGTGTGTGTGTGTATGTGTGTCAGTGAGTCTCTCCTGTGCATGCATGTTTTTGCTCACAATTTTTCTATGTGAATATTTCTGCGCCTTTAAGTGCAGTGTCCTGAGATAGCTCCAATGGTACAGTTTCTTCATGCGTCATCACCAGACTGTTCAAGTTCCACTGTAGGATCCCCAAGGCATGCTGGGTAGTTTATTAGAGGAAGCCCTTGCTGCGTGCTGTCATGGTGACAGTGTTTCATAATTTGCTGTGCGGCGCAGGTATTCATCCAGACAGATCAAACATGTGTCAGCATGTAACTTATCAACCCCTCTGGCCACTCTCCAGCTCCAAACCGCTTTGCCCTTAAAAAGATCCTCTATGCTGGCAATATGAAAGACTCACAAGGACAGATATGACTTTGGCTGGAAGTCAATAGTCAAAATTCAGTGGCAGTTGTTGGTGTGCACTGATTCAGACACAACAGTCATGGGGAACAATGCCAGAGATTAACGCTCAAGCTGTTAAACCACAATTCAAACGGGTTTAGAGTTAAAAACAGAGTTAGCCCAGCGGGGATTACAGGAAGTGAATTTTACATTTTATGAATTCATGTTTTGCATTTATTCAACAGCGTGCTTGCACTGACACAGAAGTAGCATTAATGATAAAAGTGGTCAAACTTGAATATAGCTGAATAAAAATGGATTCCCTTGTCACAGCTGATGGCCAAGAGAGTGACATTTCTTTTTTTTTTTTCAAATCAATTCAAAAATTAGCATTTTGATAAGTCTCCTTGATTTCTTGATCCAGTCCTTTTGTCCCTCCTTCCAACACGCTGTCTTTTCTTTTCTAATTCCAACCTTTTATCATTCATTTAATTCTACTCTCCCCTTTTCTCTCACTTTATTCTGTTTGTCGCTACAGCCTCCGATAATTCAAAATCATTGCCTTTTCTTTTCAAAAAGAGTGATTTGCCTCCCAACGCGTGACAGTAATGAAAACATACTGTATTCGGGACTGGTTTAATGTCATGTGCTTTTCAAGGTTAGCGTAATCACAGCACATTGCCTTGTATTTTGGCTCATGTAACTTACAACGCATGACAAATAATATCCCGCAAACCACTAAAATGCTCATCACCCGACAATGTATTTACTGCACATAATGACAGCTTGTACATTTAGACTACATGGGTGAATTCCTTGATTTATAAGTTTGCAGATACAGTATGTCAGTCCATTTGTGAGCTTCAACGAATCTGTATATGAGACAGTGCAGGTACACACTTCTGGATTATACCTAATTCATGCCAGTTATGCCCACATTTACTAGTTCTTCAGCATCACTGTCTGTGTGGGCAAAAAGTCTCTCTTCCCTTGCCAAATTGTGTCAGCTCTGCTCTGCCATGCCTGGTTAGAGAGCTCTGTGAACCTGCCGCCAGGAGTCCGCAGTTAATATAGCGTCCTGTTTATTGAGCTGTAAACTGGATTTTCTGAGGCTGCCCTGGACACAAACCAAAGTAATCATTTTGCTTTTGTCAAGCCACAGGGCTAGGGCAGGCTGAGATGGAGAGCTGCCCTAAACTCACACACCTTTTCACTCGCACGCTCCTCAAACGTTGAACCTCCCACTACTCGAGCTATTTCTTTTGTAGCCAGTCAACACAGCTGTGGCATTTATCACATCCATGCATCCTCAATTATACAACACTGCTGCAACACAAATCATTCCTTCTCCTTCACCTTATCACTTTTCACCTTTCAACTGTTATGCTTTTTTTTTGTCTCCATCTTCTCACATACAGTAACTGCTCTTTTCACTTCTTATCTGTGTGCACCTGTGCTGTACCGCTGTTGTACATCTTTTTGGAAAGGAGGGCTCATGAGATCAAAGTACATTATGGCAATGACTAGATTTTGGAAATGGTTTGGTCAAGGTTAGGTGTTCGGAGGCCATGGTTGAGGTCACAGCATTGGGTTGGGAAATAGAGTAGTTAATAAGATGTTTCTCACAAGATTGGTTAAATGTTTTCTTGTGATATTTCAAATGAATATTTCATGGCTTTTCATGGGATTTTGCACCGTAACGGAAGCTTTAACTGTGAAACATTAATCACAAAATGGTATGATCTCATGTTTTTTGTTGTCATTCTGTAATCTTTGTTTAATTATATGGAATAGTTTTTAAGGATATAATAAAAAATAAAGGTATTACAACAATTTGTTAAGGCATGTGGCCATTGTTTGTCTGCTTATTTGAGGTAATTACCTCATGCAGTGGCAGCAATTTTGGTCAGGATTTATTCAGCTGTTCCCTTGATGAATAAACAGCTGCAAGCTGAACAGTTGAGGCAATATTAACTTAATACCGATGCTTCCAGTTTGACATTCATTATTTATAATAGCTGGTAATGTTAATGCAGCTTTTAGTAGGTGTCTTTGTTTCAATGCTAAAAATGCACAGTTGGTTTTTCTTGAGGATGGGAGACAGGAAACCATTTCCCTGGCTTAAACCTAGTGTTTGCGTGTATTTATGTGTGTGTGTGTGTGTGTGTGTGTGTGTGTGAGAGTGTGTGAGTGTGTGTGTGTGTGTGAGAGAGACATGTGTTTGTGCAATACCAATTCACGTGTGTATGCATGCAAGTCTTCTTGAGCCTGTCTGCTGATGTGTTATCCCTGTGACTCTTTAAGTTGTTGTTGTCACTGCTGGATTGTTTTACAGCTCACTGGAGCCCACCTGCAGCCATGGCAGCTCAGCCTGTGTCAGCAATTTCTCTCCAAGTTTAACTGGATGCTTATGAAAGGCATAAGGCCAAGACAACATTTTATTTAGTCTCCTGTCGTGTCAAAAAATAATGTCTGGAAGATCAAATAGTCAAATCAAATTTGCTGATTTGTTACAAGCTAGGTCTGAATATGAAATAAAAGCTGCACAAGCATGTGTGAATCGCTTTCTGCCTACCTGCAGTTCCATTTAAATTGCTTCTGTTTTCCACCTCCCTGATGTTTTTACTGAAACACAGAGGCTACACAAAACGTGTCTGCATGCAGGCGTCTGATAATGCATGTTTGTGTTTAAGTACCTGTGTGAGCTCCAGACAAGGAGCTAAGAACACGGGAATGCTGCGTTGCCCCATCATAAACCTCCACAATGTCATTCAGAGCGGTCTGGAAGAAGGCGAATTGGCTGAAGACAACTAGAAAAGACAGATATGGACAAAAAAATGACATGAGAGGAAAGTGAGATTAGCTAGAATTAGTCACTTCATCAGAGTCACATTGAAAAACTCTCAAATCCATTTGAAATGACACAGAAAACCCATAAAAAAAAAGTACTTTGTAGTATCCACATCCAAAAGAATATTATCAACAGCAATTTCAATCAAACTGTCTTCTTGAAAGCGAGGTGGATAATGCCAGCAGTTATGACAACACAACCAAAAATTGATATTACACAGGGAGATCAGCAATCCTGTCTGGGCTAGATGGCTTGTCAGTAGATGACAGGCTTCAGCAATGACAGCCCATCTGTTGTACAATGTGCAGGCGCCACTATGGTGCTTTCATGATCTCAACCCACTCTTTCTACCACTATTGCCTGAACATATTCAGTCCTGTCACATCCAATCTTTGTCTAGTTTACTTTTGGTGAATATTGTCGTTTAAAGAGAAGTATGAAGAGGATGAGGGAGAGAGGAAGAGGGCAGAGGGGACAGAGGACTAGTGTTCTCCATTAGGAGTGATGGCGGGACCTTATCCTCTGAGTTATACGTGTTCAACATGATTCAGCATCTGTCATCTCCTACTCATCCTCAGTGGTTTCTGTTACTTGTACATCCTCTTCCTCTGTAGTTATTGTGAGAGAAGCCTGTGGTTGCGGTGACACCTGCCCTGTCCTCCACATTTGGGGAAAATAGCTTTTCATTAGGGTCGGTGCATCAGCCTAATGAGAAGAATGGAGGCCAGAGCATTTGTGGCTCTGCACGACAAAGTGTTTTGCCCTGGGCCTCATTGTCATTTTCCAGGAAAATGCAAATGTGGACTTTAATTATTTCAACTTCCTCCCTCACTTTCACTTCACTGAGCGAAATATGTTGCCGACAGGATCCAAGGAGACAAGGATGGGTGCCCAGCCATTTTGGAACAGCGCCGTACCTCCGAATGGGCATCGTGACCTCGACATTCAAAAAGGCTGGGGTGAAGTGCCCCAAAGCTAAACACATGCCGGCTGCTGCTGTTTCGTGTAATTTAACAATGACAGGACATGAGCTTTCCCTTAGAGAGACACTGTGCTGATAACTCGTTAAAGAGGCAGAAGGAGGAGGAGAAGAAGCAGAAGATAAAAAGAGAGAAAGACGGACCGAGTTAAGCAGAGAGACATCATGGGCAAGTAAATGAGCAACTGAAACATTTTTGATTTTTCATGTTTGAGCTGTGTCACATCCCTGCATTGTTTTTTTTTTTTTTTTGCTTTCTGAATAATTTGCTGCTCCCACACTATCAGATCACATATTGGAAGCAAGCTGTGACCTTTAAGATGGAAATGCCAAAAAAGTAGTGAAACTCCAGGAACTCTGGATCTTCCAGACACCCAATTATTTTTTAGTGTGTGCATGGGTATGTGTGTGTGTCTCAGACAGATATTCTATGCCTAATGTGTAAGACAGTGATTAAATTGCTCCACTAAAGTAATGTGAAAATATATGTATGGCATTGAGACAGATGAATATGGGAACTATCAATCACTGTGTGATTTTACCGTGTATAGAAAAATATGAAAAAAATGCATTTAGTCAACCTCTGACTAAAGCCCTATAATTATGAGTTAAAGAAGAAGGTGTCTGTGGGAGCTTTTACAAGTTTTCCACAAACTTGTTTTCTCCTACACACCTGTCACTAAGAATATTCGTGTGGAAAAAAAAAAGTCTAGTTTATTCTCAGCAGTGAAATATGTGCAGAATTTAGTGAGCCTAATAAGGGCAGTTTGTGCATCTTAAAGAAAGACGCGTGATTTCTCTCACAGGCACTAACATGCACAATTAAAAATCTGCCAAATTCAATAACACGGCACTCTTCCTTGGCTTACCGTAATCCTTGGGCACGACCACAGAGTACAGACAGGTTCGTGCGCTGCTGTAGTTTCCAGGGTAACCAGGAGACAAGACAACTCCCTCCAAACCTGAGTACTGTCCACCACATGGAGCTGGACAGACACAAAGATTAGACATTAAGGGACAGGACAAGGTCTGAAGCCAGGAGTGCAAGATTCCATTTCTCCCCGACCCTCTTGCTTTTCCATCCCCTCTGTTCCATCACTCCTAAATTACTTTTCTTGTCTGATTGGGCTTTGGGTGGAAGACGTCCCTGGTGTTTGCCACAGTGAAATTGCAATGTTTTCCAAGTGTCCCTCAGGGTTAGCCTGGATGAGATGAGGCCCGGATGCTCTGCGCGTGCTCGTATCTTTGTATAAGTGCTTAACCCATGTATGGGAATGTCTTCTTTTTGTTTTTTTTGCTTGTGCGAAAAATGTGCACGTATTCCACCTGCCATATAACTTCACACTGTGAGAGCCAAATTCAATGTGGGGGCTCTTTTACCAGCTTTCCACAGCGCGTGTTAGTGAGTGTCGTGGGGATGTCAGCAAACAGCCAGGATGACGTAGGTTTTGCTGTGAGTGTCAGGAGCAGATATGCAAAATAAGTAGCTGCTGCCTTCAAACTGCAGATTAAATTAAAGCTACACCCTCGCATTTATTAACATTAGCAAAACCCACACAGCTCTACACATATACCTGTAGGACACAGATCTGTGCTGAAAACAACATAACACACATGCGTGTTTACATGTGATAAATCTATAAGCACTGATGTGGTTTGTGTTCCTAACAACCGTCTCCAGATGTCAGTGTTTACCAATGCAGATGGGTTTGGGTTTGTTCCAGCTCGGCTTGCCATCTCCCCCCATGATGCAAGTGAGGGTTGGGTCTCCCTCTAGTGTGTAGCCACTGTCGCAGTGGTAGGTGACAGTGGAGCCCAGCTTGAGGTCGGTGCCCACCCGTGTCCCGTTGCGCAACAGTCCCGGCTCGAAGCAAGACTCCCTGGGGTTCTCTGTGTAGAGAGGTAACACGGTGGAAAATCAGTGACAGAAGGGAACGCATGTTGGTATTCAATAAACGGGTTTTTGCGTCAAGCTGCAGCGCTGATGCTAGAACAGAAATTGTTTTCTGCCTAAGGTCCCTGATAATCTCTGATCTCTTCCTTCCTTTGCTCGTTCCTTTTTTCCCTGTTACTCTGCGCTTTCCTCTTTCAGTAAATATATCTCACTGACTGCCACTTTTCTCTCTAATCCTTGACGGTGCCCTCTCATCTGTGGCTGCTGGAGGTATGGATGGCTGTGGAGACAGACAGGCAGCTGATTGAGAGTGGCATTGCTCTGGCCCAAGGTCTGCTGACTGCACACAACTGCTCCTCACACTATCCTCTGCTGTGCAGTCAACTAGAGACAAGACGATGCACATACGCAAGCTTTCTTGCTGTCTCTCTCTCTCTCTCTCACACACACACACACACACACACACACACACACACACACACACACACACACAAACACAGACACTATATCTAACCACATATCAATCACCACTCCTGAGGTCGTAAGAAAGATGTCTCGCTCAATCTAGCATCACATTGTTCTCAGATGGAAAATGTGCATGTGAGAGGAGACCTGTCAATTTGGCACACTTCACACCCTTACAGCTAAAATAAACATAGGAAAAATGCCCAAAGCAATTTAGTTCAATCTTTAACGCAGACCACTCAGGTCTCACAGCAAACTTCAATATTTGATGATTGAACACACACACACAAATACAAAAAGGAAGATGAGTCAAATTTTTTCTTTTGTCAGTAAAACGTCAACTTACAACTCACCGTCTTTCTTCTCGGAGAAAAGAAATTGAATGAGATAAATGTTCTAAAATTGTGGCTGGATGTGGCAAGTGAGAGTAGCGAGGGGGAAAGTTCACACAGTATAAAATACTGCATAGATACTATCACACTCCATTGAGATTCCACAGAATGAAGTTGTTGAACAATGATTTGTCTTGGAAAGGTAAAACTGAAATAGGAACTTTTCTGCACTTTATATGGGAATGTATTTTAGTCAGACCACTTTGGTTCGAGGTATTACGAATTTTAAGTAGCTGGTTTGATTCAGAAACATACTGAAGTACATTTTCTGTTATTATTGTGGCTATAATATATATAAAAGTCTTTAAAGTTATTTTAAGGCATTGGTAGAAAACTCCCGGCTCCAGAACTGAAAGAGGGTTAGTGCAATTGTGGAAAAATATCATCTTATGAATGTAAGCTTAGTAGAATAAGTGGTGATCAGGAGGAATGGGAGTATCATTGGGACCGGTTCTGGGCTTACAGTAAAATGGACGATAGGTCGAAATAGATATCAGTCTCCTCTTTGGCTATGTGATCCTGCAGTATGACACAAGATACACAGTTTATATGAGATGCGTTCCCTCTGTTATTGTTTCATTCTGTTTTGTTTAGTTTTTTTTCCTTCAGGATCGATCTGGATCATTTATTTGTTTATCTTTATCTAGGTTTATGTATTGGAGTCTGCCTTCATAATATAAAAAAATGCGCCATGAGTCCTGTATCCTGGAGACAATAGCCATGTGCCAAGCCATTCAAAAACGAATAAAAATTGAAATTCCAAAAAATAAAAAAGTTCATATTTTAAAAACAATCATTTGTGAAGGTCAATAGGGATGTCAGCAAGTCTTTGAGACAAGAGCTATAATGTTCCCGGTCTCAGAGTTAAAATGTTAGATTCCTTGGAAACACTTTTCTGTTTTGATTTTTCTGTCTAACATTACTGAAGAGGTACAACGTATCGGAAGTGATTTTTTACATGTTTTCTTTGTCCCACCATCTGCTCATTTACAGAAGGGTTCAAGTCGCACCATGAATGTGAATGGTACCCAACAGGAGGAGCGCCAGCAAAAATTTTTTTCTTTTTGTAAAGATACATTTGAAATGAGAAAATGTCTGTGCTATAAAACAACAGACATATTTCCTGCATAATATTCTGTGTCTACTATAATTATAACAAGGTCTATACCTTAGTAAAGTTTTAATTATTTATCGATGATATAATGTGTATGAGGCACCTTGGATGAATACATAAACTGAGAGCTGGAGACCTGCTGACCAGGCAGGATGCTGCCCTTCATGGCTGAGCAGAATGCTGAGGCCAGCCATGTGGCCTGTCTGTCTGTCACCCAGGACACCTGTTCCAGACAGGTTGAGCCCTTTCATGGGCTGATTTAGACCTAAACCTTCCCTTGTCGCCACCATCATTAAACCTGTGCACCTGGCAACAGACAGTGGAGGCGTGACGGATGTACCGGGCACCGGGTGTGTACTGGCCCCAGACACAAGCTAGTGGTGAGGACTCGGAGGTCGGTTGCCACGGTGAAGACGGCTGATTTAGTCAGCCTTGCCTTGAGACATTTGTGGGTGTGAGAGAAAATGGACGAGTGGCATCATCTGTTTTGGAAAATACTCAAAGGAGTTTAGGTGATGTGATGTGAAGTGAAAATGAGCCGAGGCATTTGTGACGTTATTGGATTAGACAGATGTGAGTGTGGAGATGCCTGTATGTGTGTTTTGTCTGTGTTGGTCTACCCATGTCTGTGTCTATGTGTGTTCAAATGTGGCTCAGGCATGGAAAGTTTCTGCCAAATTGTTGCCCAATCAGACACAGCCAGACACACGCAAACAGAAAAACCTGACAATTGCATGATAAAGAGGCTAAAAAGCACCTCAGGCTGATTTTGTAATGCAATTTTCAGTGGCGGACCGACCAAATACTAGCTGGGCCAAGTCGTCAATTGCTGCTTCCTCACCAAACAGACCCAAACCTGCAGCCAAACATGCTTTTGTGCCATGTTGTTTGTCTGAAACCGAGGAGGTAATTTATGTATTATTTGGTTATGGTTCATTAGTGTGGAGAATTGGAAGTGGGGAGAGGGAGTTTTTCGAAGCCACACACTGGGTCCATCTGCTCTACCAGATTGGCCATACAATATCACACACTGTATTAACACACACTGCAGTGCTGGGAGTGAGTTAAGGGGAAGGCTCTGTAACGATGTCTCACCAAAAGATTGTGTTTCACCCCGTCTTTATGTACAGTTTGCAAATGAATCGCAGAGCTGCATCGCATAAACATTTGAAGATCAGTTGAGTGGCTTGTACAGTTCAAATCCCATCTGGATACCAGCCAAGAAACAGAGAACTCATGGTCGATCTGGAATTGGTTCAACGCCTGATACCTTAAAAAGCTCTAATTGAAGCTGGGAGATTTAGAAAGATTTAACACTGTTCTCTCAAGCAAAGCCCTTAACGAAGATGCCCTGTCTAATTTAGACCTTGTTCAGCGTCTGTATATTTGTTAGGAAAACGGTTCAACACACAGGCACAGAGGCGCTCCCGTGACTGTCTGAAACACAAATGCGGAAAACACAGATGTTTCGTGTTATCCTTAAAACAGCTGGCCCTCTGTCAAGGATGTCTGTGATCATTCTGCACCTTGAATGCAATGCAGAATACCTCGTGTGAGAAAATCAAAATTTGGGTCCCCCAAAACAGCATGCTGCGGTCAGCTAAGCTTAGACATGAGACAACACAACATTGTTTGCTCTAATTTATGAGAAGCCTTTTGTGCAGCTCCAAAGCACTTATCAAAAAGAGCTTTAGCACACATGCTGTCAGCTTTTCATTTTCATAATTCTTTGTGTTAGTCTGCAACTAGAGGAGGTACGGATCAATAATGATGCCCAAGCAGACCAAGCAGACCATGGCACAAATGGGAGGGTGGTGATCAGCACGCTGCAGCACCCCATTCTTTTTCTGAAGCAATTTTCACACCACTAATCTCACTCATTTTGGACTAGACACAAGACGAAGTTAAAAAGAAACAATCTGCAAGGTCGATAAGCAGCAGAGGGTAAATCCATTCTCACTGTGCCAGAAAAAGAATTTTTAAATGTGAATTGTTCAGGGGATAAAACCTCACAAACTATTTAAAAATTCACTGTTTTGTTCAGAATCCTAAGACACTGGAGATGAAAAAACTGATTATAAAGAATTTTAACGCAGACACATAAAATCCAAGTCTCCACTAGATTAATAGTTTTGTTAGTTTTGTCCTGTTAACAAACATGCCATTTCACCGATCAAAAATAACACACCTGTGTACTGCAGCACAAATCCATTACTGCTTAGGGAAGCATCACTGCGGAATGCCAAGAACAGTGTGTTGGAACTGCTCTCAATGCGGTCTGGAACGTCTGTGCCATAGAAACTACCCAGCAAGGGGCTGAGGGAGTCCGGCCCATCGTAGATATGTAAGAAGTCATAACTGGGCTCCAAGCTGAACCTGGTAATAGAAGTTTACATGGCATAATAGAATATTTGCATCTTAGATTAGCTGTAAGTACAGTAACTTAAAATGTTTTCTTTGTGTTTTGTTGCCAATTAAAACATAGTTATTGTGATAGAGGAGAATAATTACACAGCAATGATAGCAAACTTCAGTTAGACAGTGAAAATGTTTGTTGTAGCTTTTATAATATTGACGCTTACTGGTTGAAGCTCAGAGCGATGACATAGTCCAGTGTGACAGTAACTGTCCAGTCACACTCCCTCCCATGAGGGTAAGGCTCAGGATAGTCTGGAGACAGAATCAGCCCACTGGGACCTGTCAGGTTTCCGCCGCATGGAGCTTTGAAAAGAGATCAACTGATTATAATTCACAGTAGTAACTCCGACAGTAAACAACAATGGAATTTTGAAAGCTATTGAATATTAATCCAAAAACCTATTGGACCACAAAAGAAATCATATTAAGATGATATATAATCATTTCCAAGTTAAACAGTCTTTATTTACACTTGAAAGCAGTGATTTAGTCTGCCATATTAATATTAATGATTTTTTTTTTTTTTTAACTTTCATGTAGCAAATTCATTATGATGCTACATTTGAAATGAGTTGAGTGACAGCCAACTGCTAATCTAAACAATGAACAGAATACAAGTAGTATGACTTGAATAGCTAAGTTTCTAAAGGTTTTAAAGTAGTGGTAGTAGTCCTGCTGTATCCTGCTTTATATCCCGCTGTATGTGGTGTATGGCTTCCCCACAGGAAGGTGTAGTAGTGACAGATGCTTAATTGAGACGTAGCTAATGCCCACAGACACTGGCTTACCACGTTCTCACCTGTAAGTGTCAGGGAGCTGAACTGTCCCACCTCTCACCAAAAAAAATTATCAAACTAATTAAGCTAAGCGCTAATTAAACAAGGCACATTAATTACAAGGTCTTAATTGCCACTGTTAATTACTCCACATTGTTTTGTACAGCACCAAGTGTGATCATATATTAAAAAAAAAAAAAAAAGGAGATTGTAAAGAGTAGAGGTCTGACTGAGAGGTTGGTGTTATTATTGAGGAAGAGGATAATCAGATCTCTCTGTCTGCTGCAGTGACTTCAGGAAATGTCTAGGGAACATGCCAATCGGGTTTGCCAATTGAGATTCACTTAAGGAGTCTGTTAAGTAATCACATTAGGAATCTGCGCCGTCTACCTGTTTCACAAAAGTCAGACCAGCAAGAAAGGTTATACCATTCACTGCATTAGACAGGTTGTAGGGCATAATATACCTTATAAGATAACTTTTACTTTTATACTGTTCTCTTCTGTCTTTAGTGATTGTGTTATATAAAATCTTATCAGCACATTAATTTACACATAGAATTTTAAGAAATATATTGTATTTCCTAAGCAGGAGTATTCTGAAAAATGAGCTCCAGTGTAGTATTTTGAAAAATTGTAGCAGTCTATTTATTGACCTATCCAATTTGAACATTATAGGATCATATGAAATGGTGGAGTCAGACTAGTTCTGATCATAGTTTTGTAGCTTGTAGCGTTAGCCATCATTGATGATTACATGCCGTGTTGATAGAGTACCTGTGCATGTAGGAGGGTCTGGCTGCCAGAAGAAGCGACCGTTAATCTCAGTGCAGGTGATCCTGTTGGCCCCCTGCAGGATGTAGCCAGGATCACACTGGAACGCCACATGGTCTCCAGGTTCCCTGCTGTCTCCGCTGCGGGTACCATTAGTAGGCATGCCCGGGTCATTGCAGGAGGTTGCAGTGGAGACTAAAGGAGCAAGACGAGAACCAATCAGTGATGACATGACATGAAATGACATGACATGAAAATGTTCCTCAGTTAAGATGATAGAATATTATGATCATAGTTCACAGTTAAACCTTGTCTCTCTTCTACAACCAGCTGCCACCCAGCCATCTAACCCATGTTCCTTTAACATTTCTTTCACCTCCCTCCCATCATCCTTCTTCCTCACCAGAGAACTGCAGAGCAAAGCCTTGCTTGCTGGTGAAGAAGTCTGTGGTGAACTGCAGGCTGACAGTGTTGAAGGTGCTGTGGGCGTCCGGGGGCAGCACTGAACCACTCAGCTCCCTCAGCAGGACCCCTCCATCCTGGGGCCCATCCCAGATCCGAAGCACGTCGTGGACCTCCTCCGTGTGGAAAACCAGGAAATGTAGACTATAAAAGACACGGATAGGATACTTTAGAGGCCATGACTGCTGATAGATGACATTCCCTCTGAATTAAGACTTTAACCCCCATGCACCTCTCCTTACAATTCAGCCTTAAAGAAAACAACCTCAGGCAGACAAAGAACTGTTTATTTTCTCATTGAAAAATTAAAAGCTAGCTCTGAATATTGTCACCTCCTATTTGCATTCATTTTCCTCAAACAAGCCTTGGGTCTTTTTAATGGAAGGCAATTCTAGCCCATATCTCACAGTTTTTCCATTAACAGCTTTACTCAGGAGAAAAATCTGGACTCCATTTGTTCTGACACATAATGTTGGTGGTATATGGATTAGGGTATTTGGAAAAACCTTCTGCATCTTCCATGTTTTACGATCAAGGTTCAGTATTTTGTTTTTTTTTTGTATGCAGGCTAAAATTAAATAGAATGATAGAACAACAGAAGAAAAGAAAAAGAATAAGTCAAGGCTTTGAGCAATACAAATCACAATTTCTAAAACGTAAAAAAAAAAAGGATGAGTCAGATCTAAAGAGGAGGAAATAAATGGATTAAATCAAACTACTGAGTATTTAAAAGAATCAATGCACACAAGGTAATAATGTGATTAAAGGAGGCAATAAGAACAGAGGAAAGACAGAAACACAGGGCAGGCCAAATATAAAGCAAGGAAACAAATAACATTTAAAGTGAATCACAGACGCCAGATCCAGAACATTCAATGGATGTTCCACAGTGTCAGTCAAGCAGATATGTCTGCCACGGCATTTAATAGTTTCAGTCTAGACATCAGAAAGATGATGCTGTCAAAACATCTACCCTTCACTTTTTGCTTAGACAGCTGTCAGCCAGCTGGTGGTCCACTGGATGTGAAATGCACTGTAGTTGTGTATGTGTGTGTCTAAGTTTGCCAGCCTCAATGCAGCGGCTTCATAATGACATTTTGTCTGGAGTCTTGTGTGTGAGCATGTGTAAGTATGTGTTTTGGACGGGCTCTTTAACAACAAACTGTATTATGTATCTCAATAGTTTCAAATACTTACAAGAAATCATAAAACATCAGCTCAACTAACTCATGCTTCTTTTTTTTTTTCGTTCTGTGAAATACATTGCTGTCTCGCATGTCTTCAAAATAAAAGATTACAGTGGAATGCATTGAGATGAAGCTGTGCTAAGATCAAGAAAGTATTTGGTAAAAATTGTGTTGGACTAAACTCACATGCTTCACACACAAAGTAAGCATTTATCACAACAGCAACAGTTTTTTTTTTCCTTCGAATTATTACAGCAAAGAAAACACTGTCTCTAAAGTTGCTTCAAATGCATTTCCCACTGAGAAATGCTCAAGCAAAAATATTTAACAAAGCACATGTATCCAAAAATGTATTGTAGTCTCCATGATGTGAACATTTAAATACTTCAGTGTGTTAACATGAGAAACTATTATGGAAACAATTTAATTATGAACAACTGACGACTATTTTCCCCCAAAGCAATTTCCTGACACTCTCCTTCATGTTTCAATCACTTTAGTTTTGAAGTTGCATTTCTTGTAATAAAATCCTCACACAGTACTTAAGCTAATTTTTTTTTGAAGAGCGGAGTCTGTAAATCTCTGTTGATTCTATTATTTTGTCCACAAGCTTAAGCTTAGCTTATTATAAATCTGTCCAGTAGTCATTTTCTCAAAATACCATTTTAAATTCACTGAGTTGAATGGCAATCTCTTTCCCAGTCATCATGGTACTTGATGTGCTTTTAGTGTCCTCATCCCCTTACACACACACACACACACACGCGCACGCACACGCACAGCCTTGAGCTACAGATGATGCAAAGGAGAAACAGCAACCCACTGATATGTCGGGTTTAGCAACAAGTTCCCACCGTTTCTGCATAATTGGTGTCAGACTCCGATTCCCATACTGTCTGATGTGTGAGCAGCAGCCAGAGGCTACTCAACAATGTGCTGTGTGTGGATACTGTACGTAACCTACTCGACAAGTCCTGTCGCAATGCTTGTAAAATAAGAGCATGGAAAACAAACAGATGCAGACAGGCGCACCACTACATATTCACGCAAATGTACACTGATAGGTATAGTTAAAGGATATGCTGCATTACACACTCGTACATAACCATCCACGCCTGGGGAACAGATGCAGGCACGGACACACGCGTACATACAGGGCACACATTAACCTCTCTATCTCTGGAAAGCAGCACATCACATGTTTCCAACTTTGATCATCTGAGATGCAGCATAAATACTAATCCCTCTGCTTACAGTTCTCTTGTTAATATTCACTAAATATTGATAATACCCTGTGATATACAATAATCATTCAAAGCTCAATGAAATACAGCAATGCATAGAGATAAACCTGTTTACTTCTCCTGAGTACTCAGGCACGCAGACAACCTACTGTGATTTGCTGCCAAACTTAAATAAGAAGGCACACATCTGTGTTTTCTCTCGTGGCACAGAGAATCAAAACACAAAGTTTATAGTCTATTAAGAGTTAGAGAAGACACTCAATTCTTTTGTTTAGAGTGTGTCAAACCACACCAGTGCTTTCAATCCAAAAATTAACCATCTTTACCAGTTACTGTTGAGGAGCACTTGAGCTTGGTAAATTGACCCTGAAATGTACTAGTAGAGAGACAGTATTTCTTCTTGGCAGCTCCTAGGTACAAGGTGCCAAAGCTTTTGCAGTAGCCCCATTCATTGTTTTTATGTATGCCAGTAATTGGTTAAATTAAATCTGCAGAAATGCATCAAATTCAGGTGAAATATCTTTTCTGCAAAAATGATGTCAACTATTCACATACTTAGAAAATCAACAAAAATGTAAAATTTATCTACAGTTGGCCAGAATCCAGTGCGTATTAGTGTTTGAATGTGACGGTGGACATTGCTAGAAAAGTTCACTGGTGACCTACTAATTTCCCACTCCCATCCTGCACTTCCAGCAAGCAAAGGTGATGTTCAAAGGCCTCCATCCCTGTCATGTAAGAGCCTCAGGCAGTCGGATGCTTGTTATGCAAATGCTGTTATGAAAGCCTCAGGTACTACGAGCCTTTCACCTACGCTCCACCTCCCCATACTCCAGACAGGAGACACTGAGGTGTTTCACTGAATTTGCCAGCATGAATAAAACAAAAATGAGCACCTTTCTCTAATATGTGTTCACGTGTGTGTGCTTTCCTGTATAGAATATTAATGTGCAATATGTACAATATGTGCGCACGTGTGTGTGTGTGTGTGGAGGCAGCATCGAGGATATGAGTGAGCGTAAAAGACGGTTCTGGGGATTTGCATGAGCAATACTGGAGTCAAGCACCAGTCACGTGTTGGATCCATGCTGATGTGCTGACAGGTCTCATGTTCTAATGCAACCTTTCTCACTGCCAGACACCGGATGGCATCGTGTTTTATTTCCAGATTTATATGTTGGAAGAAAGATGGAAAGGTGGGTGGAAAGGAAGAAGTACACCGAGGGAAGGCAGGAGGGAGGTGAGGGAGGGAACGAAAACAAGCCCAGCGTTAATCATTGCTTGGTTGCTGCAAGAAGAGGATGATGGCAGGAGGATAAGAGGTTGATGGAGAGCAGAGGAAGCTCTGAAGCATGGAGGGATTTGTGGTGAGCGGTCGGGTGTATAGGATGGACGTGGGCTGCATGTTAGGATAATTGGTTCCTTTTGTACAAGATCTAAATAGCCTATCTCTCCTTGTCACTTTCTGAGAGTGAAGGCTGTGAGGTGGGATGAGGAGATAGTGGAAAAAGAGATGATGGCGAAAGGAAAAGAGTGAAGCGAGAAGGTTGTAAGAAAATATGTTGATTCTGGCAAGTAAAAAACATACAGGCTTTTCTTTCTTATGGGATGTACACTGCACTTTTCTTTTATTTCTTCTTTTATGGACATTCCCTCTCTTTCTTGCTTTGTGAGTGTGCCCTGTGTTACTGACCCTGCTGCCACAGCTACCCCTAGCATTTGAATGGAAGAGAGAACAGTGTGTGTGTGTGTGTAAAAGTTCACAGTTGTTTAATGTGAACAAAATGTGTCACAGCTTGTCATCCAAAGTTGTTCATTTCAGAGGCCCTAGGAAGAGAAGTGTTAGCTTCCTGTGGGGTGTGGGGTGGGGTTGGGTTTGAGTGAGTCCATTTAGAAATAACTTCTGCACTTAACACAAATGCTTGAGGGGTGGGGAGTGGAGTGGGTGTGTGCATGTGTGTGTGTGTGTGTGTGTTGGGGGAGGGGGACATGAGGGATGAATAAAACAACAGGTTGAGAGAGTGTGTGCATGCATGTCTCACTGAGGAAAAGAGAAATTTGGGCCTCAGTGTGCAGATGATGATTAGTCGAACCATGTTTTGAAGTTTACAACTGAGGGCTCTCCTTTACACTTAACCAGAAAAAATAGTTCAATCAAGTGTCAGAGGAATCGCTGCAAAGAGATGAGATGGTAAAAAGAGGGATGGAAGAAATTTCTCAGGTCTCTTTTGCTTCTGCCTTAACTATTTTGTATTCATATGAGAGAAATAAAGAGAGAAACGGAGAGTGCTGAGACTCTCTCATATGAATACAAAACAGTGTAGCTGCAATCACGAGTCCTGTGGGGAGTCGTCAAAGTAGGTGTATGTGTGCATGAAGATGATAAATAAGTATATATGTGATGGTGGTGGTGGCGGGGGGGGGGGCTACAGATGTGTGCATGGATGTGTGTGTGTGTGTGTGTGGTGTGAGGAAATGAGGAAGAAGAAAGATGTAGAGCAAACATACGCTCGCAGCTGCTTTCTTGCAACTAATTGAGATTGTGTGTATAAAGGAAGTGTCACACTAAGAGCCAATCTCATCGATATGTGTGTGGACGTGGCCTCCGTGGGACTGTCCCTGTGGGTTCGTCCATCAAGGATGAGACACATCCACACCATGAGCTTTAAAAGACACCCAGCACGTGAAGACAGCACAACCGACTCATAGTGGTTCTCTTGACACCTGAACCAAGTTGTGGTAGCAGCAATTTTTTTGGCCAGTTCTAGCACTGTGAGGCACATGATGTAATAACATGTCAGTAGTGTTATCATACAGATAAAAGACAGTTCACAATTCTTTTCACGCAGGAAGAGGTGTGAAATTGGGAAATGAATCAGAGATAAAAGAAGTGGTTAAAAACGAAAACACACACACACACACACACACACACACACACACAACCTTTCACTTATGACCACCATCCATTTATCAAATTCATTCCTTATCCCTCAACACAATCTCAAATCTTTGCCTAACCTGAACCTAAATCTTATTAAAAACAGCCAACTCCATATTCTAAAAATACCACCTTCAAAAAGCAGGCAAGCCAATATAACTTCACTGTATAAAAAGAAAGACTCTCTCTAACATGCACGTATACAAATATATACATATGAAACCATGTTTTGGGTTGTGCAAACCCAATGAAATATACATGCACATTCATTTGAGACTGAGGGCACAGTTTCTGTGATAGAACATGACAAATGCTCTAACTGGTGATGCACTGCTTTGGAAAAGTGGAATAGGTGGCTCCTTAAAGGAAAAGTCCATCCCAAAAAAGGATCTCCATCCTGTAAGTATTTAAGAGCTGATATTTGAACAATTCTCTCATTAGGCTCAGCAGCAAAGAGAATGTTGATGATCTTATCTGGAGACAAATCCAGACAATGAAAAAAAACAAAAAAACAACAAAAAAACAAAAAACAGCTAAGAAATTATTTTGAGATCCACTGATATTTGCTTGGGATTTGAGGAAATACTGCGAGTTAGATCTCAAGAGACAGCTGTATGTTGACTTTACTGTCCAAAATCACTGGATTAGCACAGAGCATTTGGTTTAACAATAGATTTTCCCATTAAAAGCCGAGCTTTATCAACAGAAAGCACTGCGGTTATATACAACCGTTTCTGAAAGGCAACTACACGCACCAAGAAGTGTATTAGGAACACCATACTAATACTGGGTAGGGCCTCCCTTTGCTCTCAAGCCTCAGCACTTTGTGGCATGGATTCCACAGGATTCTGCTCCATGTTGACATGATTGTATCAAATCATATCTGTAGATCTGTCAGCTGCACATTCATGCTTCTCCTGTTCCCAAAGGCAGATCTGGTGACTGAAGTACACTGAACTCACTGCCATGTTCATGAAACGAGTTAGAGACGACGTTTGCTTTAAGACATGGTGCATTACCATGCTGGATGTAGTCATTAGAGGATGGTAAATTGTGGCCATAAAGGGGTGCTCATGGTCAGCAGCAATGCTCAGATAGGCTGTTGTGTTCAAACCACGATATATTGCTATTAAGGGGGCCAAAGTGTGCCAAGAAAACCTTCCCCACACCATTGCACCACCAGTCTAGACTGTTTACACAAGGGAGGTTGGATCCATGGATTCATGCTGCTGATGTTGATGATGATGAATTCTGACTCTACCATCTGTGTGCCTCTGCGGAAATCCAGATTCATCAGGACAGGAAACCTTTTATCCAGTCTTCAACTGTCCAGTTTTGGTGAGTCTGTCCACTGCAGCCTCAGATTTCTGTTCTTGGCTGACAGGAGTGGTTATCTGAGTTACCGTAGCCGTTCTGTCAGATCAAACCAGTCTGCCAATTCTCCTCTGACCTCTCTCATCAACAAGGCTTTTCCATCTTCAGAGCTGCTGCTCACTGGATGGTTTTTTTTTACGCACTATTCTAAGGAAACTCTTGAGATTGTTGTGTGAGAAAATCCCAGCAGATCAGCAGTTTCAGAAAAACTCAAACCAGCCTGTCTGGCAACAACAATCACACCACAGTCAAAGTCACTGAGATTCAGATGTTTAATGTGAACAATAACTGAATCTCCTGACCTGTATGTGCATGATTTTATGCATTGCTCTGCCTGATTGAATAATTGCATAAATAAAGGAGCTGTACAGGTGTTCCTAATGAATAGCTTGATGAGTATATAATCTCAAATTATCAGTGGCTTGAATGTTTAAATATTACAGATACATGGTACTGGCTTAACTGTACAATGGGAGTGTGTGAAAGAGGAATTAGATAAAAGAAACAGCAAATCAATTAAGGAGGAATTAAGCAGCTAGTTGCAAGCAATACTTTACTATAGACAGAGTTCAACCACAGGTCTAATAACAATGGTCTATCTCCTCTTCACATACTGTGTTAGTCCTCTTAATGCCTTGTGAACAACAGTTAATCAAAAAGGCACCCTACTGTATTACAGCCCACAAAGTACATCATGTTTTACAACAGAGAAGCTGTCAATTTAGTGAGAATGCTTCTTTCTAAATAGTAAATGCCAATTTTTAGTTGAATACATATGGCTTCATTGTTCAGTGTACAATGTGGCCTAGATCCTTCATTTGATCTCTGTAGCCGTAACTACTGAATGTACCATCGGTGACATGGCTCACTGCTTCTGTTATCATTGCTATTCCTTTTATCCTGTTATCATCTGCAAACCAGTCCATAGACATTTGAGATGTCTGCTGTCACACGGCACGACTCCTGGTCGCTCACAAACTTGGTACAGTTTGATTAGTGTGCTACCTTCATCTACACCATTTCATATACACAGAATCCCAGGGCTAATGCATTGCAAATTCACCTCAATAATGAATTGCGTGGGCAGGATCAAAGGCATGGATATGGAGCATACCTTGCAGAGGAATACCAGGGACCCAAAGGTAGTGAAGGCACTAATGAACCTAAACTAGCAATCATGAGGGACTTGTGATGTCAGATGTTCAAGCTATGAGACACATTCGCTCACAAATGGATCCATGCAGACAACCACACATATCTGTGCAATGTAGGTAAAATATAAATAAAGTACAGTGGACGAAAAACTATGTACACTACAGCCTCAAAGTCTTAGCACATTTGTCATTGCTTTGGATTTACTCCAGCACATTGAACTTGAAACGAAACACTGACCAAATTGAAACTAAAAAGCACATGTAACAAGCAAGTACTAAATATGGCTGTATTCAAAGCCTTACAGAGCATTACTAAATACTTTATTCAAGTCAGAAAGCTCTTCCTGTCCCCTTAAATGATGCCTATAGGAAAAATGTATGTAATACAGATACAATATTCTGTTATGATGAGCATGTGATCTTCTAGGAAACGTTAATCCAATTTATGAAAGAGGAGATTATAGCCCTCCCACTTAAACCATCTATTGTATTCTCTTCCTCTTCCACATGTTCCCTCACATTCACATGTATTTAACAGTAGTCTCCTTGAAAAGCACTGCATCCTGAACACTGTTCCTGCAAGTACCTAGGGACACTTTGTATGTCCCATGGCTGTGGCTTAAAGGCCCTCCATTTCAACGCTGTCAAAACGTGGTAGTTTTCACAAGCATGATGATATATGACTGACACTGGTCTTAACATGTCTTCAGTCCTCAATGGCTTAATGGATATAGAATAATGCTAAAACCACCAGGGTTAAGGTTTCAATATCCACAAGGACACAAATCTTGTTACAAATGATGATAGTGCACTTTGGTTTTGAAGAATTAAAAGCCTGAATTATGTTATATGTATATATACTATATCAAGTTGGATGGTTATGCATGGAAGCCAGGAGGTGTTTTTTTTTTTTTCTTTGGAAAGGGGAGGACAAGAGAAACAGTTTGTATTGTTGGGTTGCGGTGGGTGAGAAGAGGTGAGGTAAAGAAAAGCAGGTTGTTTCATTAACACAACAATTATAGTATTAAGCATTAAATAACTGACCATTTCAGTCAGTTGTAATAAATGCTAAATACAATATCACTGGAAAATGATGGGTCTCTGTTCTCTTACCTCTAAGCCACAGGACAGAGCACATCCATAAACCATTATTTTTATTCATTAATGAATGTACTATTATCATTTAATGTATGGATAAAAAAACATGAATAAACGAATACATGCAGAGTTAATGGACGAGGCAAAGAGAGCAGGGTGGAAGCAACATCACTGTGGGTGGTGGAAACTGATGAAATTATTACTGAAATTCCATCACTTGAGTCACAAAATTAAAGAGATGTCTATGGAATGTGTATTGTTTTCCAGCTGAACTCTATTCAGGGGCCTAAAAAAACACAGTATGGGTGATAAGCTGACTTTGTCACATGGTAATGACCTCTCTGTGGAGGAATCAATACCCTGGGGCGGCTCAAGAACACACTCAACAAATGCCACCATCCCACATACTTGGAAACATCAAGGGATCCAGCAGGAAGTGGTTTGGCAAAGGGGCATCTGGGCTGCTTTGTCCTAACCACCTGACCCTGATAAGATGCTTGACAATGACAACGAGAAATTATGGAGAAAATCTCTAATCTAATATCTATGTATATTGATCAACAATATATAATAGTAAATAAATACAGTGCTAGAGCATAAGCTCAAGTTGATTATATTGGCTAGAATGGTATCAACCGAAACCCTGAGCCAAACCCCATTACAGGATTTTGCTTGCTTACATTTCATCAAATTCGTGAAGGTAAAAGAAATAACATGCACCCATCTGTAAGACATAATTTACTTGAAACACTTGACTTTCTTTGGTGTAGTCTAAAACCTGGAGGCTCTGTGGTGGCATTTCCCCTCACCCAGTAGTAACTCAGCTATTGGCCAACAGCAGCTCACTGAAGATTGATTACACAGCAGCCTGTGAAAGTGATGAATACCACTGCAAAAGGGGGGGGGCAAATTGGAAGTATATTGAAAGGTGGTAGATTGAAAGAAAGCCTGGGAAAGAACAATGTAATCAGAAAACTAGAAGGCATGAAAAAGGAAAGAGTGTTGCTCAGACCTAATAGTGCTTCCAGGGGCAGCCTCAATGGTCCACATACAGTGCAGGTTGTGCTCATAAGGAGCTGGATAGCCCGGAGACAGGATACGACCAGAAGGCTCATCCTTGATGGTTCCCCCACACTCCGCTAGAAAAGAGGAGGGAAAACAGAAAGGCAGACAGATTTAAGGAGGTGAACAATGAGTAGGAGTAATAAAAAAATAAAATAAAATAAGTACAAGCTCATCAACGTTCTGAAAGTCAAATTAATAAAAGGATAAAGCAAGGTTAACATACTTAACATACCAAAGACTACATCATCCCACTTCCAGTAAAGTGCATCACATCAGTTTCCTCTCATCATTATTAATTATTGACATAGCAGTCATACACTCAAATGTGATGTGCTTCATCATCGTATTTGCAATCTGAATGATAGGAGGGAGAGCAGCCAACTCAATATACTATGTATCTTCTTGGCTCAGCGAAGGCAATCCACCATCTCAACCATGATCTCATCTGGTTGCCTTTGAAAGCTGATGGACTTGTTGACTGAACAACACAATTCATCCAATATAGTTCAGAGCAACTTTAAGGAAGAAGCTTTGACTGATTTGCGAGTATATACAGTGGGGATGTCACAATGTCAGAAATTTGGTATTCGGTACCAATAATCATTGAAATTCCGTGATTCTTGATAATAAATACGAAGCATACACCTCCATATCGTCAGTTGTTTAAACTGACTGAGACAAGTCGCGATGGATCTGCGGCTGCACCTGCCATTCCACATGTTGTTGTTATTGTTTACTGTAGCTGCCGTCTTCTTCTCTTCCAATTTAATGTCAGACTAGAACACATGCAGTGCTATTATACTGTCCTCATCAGTCCTGGAAGAGTCACATCCATAGTACCTTCAAAATCTACAGTACTTTCAGTACTGTAAAAAAAAATGAATGAATTTTGGCATAGACTTGGTACCGAGGTATCTGTTGTTATGACATCCCTAATGTACAGTATGTGGGTACAGAACAGATGCACGATTGCCATAAATGAACCATCACTGATACCTTAGGAGCAACATGATAGGCAATAGATCACACAGAGACAGTGGAAAACCTGTCATGAATGACCAGAGGAATGCCGCTGAGGACGCTTACAGGTGTGATTGTAGTAGCAGTAGTCAGTATGATGGGTCTAGTATCATATCACTGTTCAACAAGCCCCCCTGAGGTATACAGCGCACACCAAACCTAAGCTGTGTCTCTCAAAAAAATTGACAATGAAAACAAACACACATCTATGAAACTACAAAATAAAAACCAGAGGCCAAAACATTTTGTCAAGAACAGTGGGAAGAATGGAGTGTTTTTTTCAGCCTTGAGTAATGAATTGCCATCAGAAACGCTCTGTGACTGAAAAGCAATTTTCAGCCCCCCTTCAATTACCACCCTCTACCCCTATCCAAAAAGTGAATGAAAAAAGAGAGAGTGTTCTCCAGCAACATCAGATTTGAAGTGTTTTTGTTCACATTTTTGAGGCCATCTCAACTAACAAGAGGAGGGTAAAAGTATTCTTGTTTCTTTTCCTTCCCGTTAGAGGAAAATAGCTCCTTCAAGCAGGAGGAAAATGGAGGTCCAGGAATCATACTGATGATGATGGGGATGACGATGGTTGTGAGATCCATCAGACACACAAAAAACTAGAGTGGCAAGAAGGAAGTACCTGACTACGGAACTAACTAAATTAACATATTACAGACATAAATGGAGGGAATCAGACATTTTGTCATCAACAAACATGTCTTCCCTTATGATTGCAGATATGTCTTTCCTTTTGTTTCTCTTCTTTGTTTCTTCTTCTCCTCTTGTGTGTCTCCTTCACACTCTTGCAGTGAAGACCCCCCTGTTTGAGTTCCACTAAGAGATAACAGTGGGTTTATATAGCCCTTTTCAGAAACCGTCAGGAGCTGTCAAACAGCCTTCTCACCTCTCGCAGTAAAAGTGTCAGAATTAACAATGGCTACACATGGAAGCACCCATCTCAAACCCTGGGCGGCCGATGTTTTGACATAATAATGAAATTAGCAGCAGGACGTGAAACCACTTTACGACCTTTTGGGGTCATCCTTGCTGTGGATCCCAGGGAAAGGACCAGACAAGGAAATAACTCTCATGGAACAGAGACGGACGCTTCACTCAACAAATTGATGCGTACTGCACAAAGGAAAATCATCCAAATTATACACACGATGATCTGTAGTCTTCATCTCTCGCTCTCTGTCTTACACATACACACACACACACACACACACACACACACACACACACGCACACACACACGCACGCACACGCACACGCACACGCACACACACACCAGTATACTTTCTCTCTTCCTCCCACATTTAGTTGCTTCTGAGATAAGAAACTAATTCCCGAAGTGATCCAACACTGATATTCCTCCTTGGTTAAGCACATGTCTGAGTTAACGTGAATTAGCTGTCCAACTATTTAGTAATCCAGTTAATATCACTCAGCAAATGTTTTTTATGAAAATGAGTTCAACTCTCATGTCTGTGTGTTATGAAATGGCCAAGCTATGAAATGCTGAGTCCTATCTCACGACAACGACGGACCAAGAAGTCAGCAAAGGCTGCCTTGCCTACAGACTTCTGCCTGGTCCATCGACCCTGGAGTGGGGTCACCAGATCAGCTGAGAAGCCCCTCTAGCTGACCTTCACTGCTCCTGGACAACCGGAGAGTCACGAGCGAATCCAGCACTGACCCAACCACTTTAGGTCCAGGAGAAAGGAGGTTCAACTCTGAGACGATGCTGCAAACTTAGGCAGACTTTGTTTGACAAGAGCTGATGCCGGATAGTGCTCTGAATTCTTATTTTTAAGTCCTAGAAAAGTTGATTATACCTCTAGCGTTTTGTTAAATTCTGGAAAATCTTAATTTCACTATTGCCAGACAATTATATTCATCTGTTGTGTTCATCATTAATGCCTCATTTATTCAGTTGCTACAGTGACTCATCGATCGAGATACCTGTATTGACAGCTTACTACTTCTGATTATAAGACTGACTGACTGATTATTTTGATTTGTCCATTTTCCTTCAAATGAAGGCGGTGCTCCAATTTTCAATAAGTGCAAATTTAAATTCTCATGTAGTAGCAGCTAGACTTCATCTCCATCATGCGTTCCATCATACATTATACATTTAAAAACAGCAATAATCACCAGAGTTGGCCTCTGATCATTTTTGCTGTCAAAGCATAAGCACACCAAACACACAACATTGCACCCACATGCATACATGCATAATGTAAATGGAGAATGTGCCTGGCTACAGAAACCATTTTAAATACCTGACCTTGTGATTTTTCATTTCACTGTCTGAAAAAGTGTGAACATATTAATCTTTACACTCTTGCTGAGGTTTTAGTCTCTATTCAAGCCCCTGTGTGCTTTCCTTGTTGAAGGAAACATACTGTTTCGTGGAGTGAAAGGAGAAGACAGTGATCTATCACAGTAAGACAAAGCCATCTCTTTCTTCTAGCCTTGTGACCTAAGAAACTACTGCTCAATGCAACCATGGCAGTGCAACTACCTCAGCTACTCTACCTCTTCAATCAATCAGTGCCTCACTTTTTGTCTCACCCTCTCCTCAAAGTATCTTAAATTACCGTCTATGCAAGGGATTAACATGTGTATGGGTGCTCATATTGTCTTAATGTAAGATATGTTTTGCAATTTACGGACATAAAATATCTTCAAATCAAATAGACACACTTGACAAACATTTTCCTTGAGCAACACTTGAAAACTATGTTCTGTAAGTTGGATATCAATGTGTGGAGATGTGTATTTGCTATAAAACCCATCTAAATGCAATTATATACATTGGATATGCAGCTTAATATTAAGTGTCATTAAATACAACACCACTAACACCTCAGTGCCCAACCTACAGCTGCTCAGGGATTCAACCTTGCAATTTCCCTCTTCTGTGACTTTCAGGATATGGACTCTCCCCACTGTTTTCAACTCAGTTTCATTCTCCTTCCTCTACTGCTCGCTATACGCCTCTCATCTGTGTTTGGTGTGTCCCGCTGTTGGAAAGTAATCCCACCATTACAAACAGAGGCAGTCCCTCATCTGCTCCCAAATTCACTCTGGCTGTTCGGCTATCATCTGCAGTGAAAGGGGCACGGGGAGGACAAACGTGTCCAGAGATATAGAGAATGCTAAATGTTGTTTATACCCAGACATGAAATTACCTGTCAGTTTGGGTTGAAAAGGGAGCCAAGTAATATTATTTTAATCACCTTGGCCAAAGAACACCATTCTGCCTGTTTTCCTTACTGATTTTCAGGCTGAGAAAACTCTGTCCCCCAGGAGAAGAGTCAAAAAATAGTTTAAGGGTTTGCACCATGACACCATTTAGGCTCTTTGTGTGTTAAGACATATCAGTTTTACTGTTCTTAAAATAATGCATATTATATTTATGTCAGCTGGCAGCAAGTGACAGGTGAACTGGAGATGAACTCTACATAAAAAAAAAGATCAGGTGGATATACCATCTACTTGTCTATGTTCTCAGGTGTGTTGCAGATATAGGGAAAGTCTTATTTTATTAAAATAAATAAAGCGAAAAGGGGGAATTTTGGAACCATGATGCAATATGAATATGATGAGCTAAATAGAGCACAGTCATTTTCGATGAGATAATGCACTGAATAAGGTGCTGGGAAAGCAACCAAATGGATGCCCCAAAATAGCAGAGCTAAAACAAACCACATAGCTTTCCTAAACCTGCAAATGCATATTCACATTGTTATTACGATGAGGAACTAGGTCAGACGTATTTTTCAGCTAAAAAAACTGAAACAGGTTTGGATAAGCCGTGTGCCAGACAGTAAAGAAGCCACTGACATTGTATTATAACATTATACAACAAAATACTGATTTACATAATCTTACATTTTAGCAGAATTAACATAATGTAATATAGAAAACTGTGATGTAAGGGAATAAGTAATAGGTCATAAGTAGTAACGTTGATGTATGGCAGGTTAGAGCATAATAGATAACATTACACTAGATCCCATAAGGCACCTGACATAACCAATGGCGAAAATCACCCAAGTACATTTGATCATATACTGCACATGAAATTTGAAGCACTTTACTTGAAAACTTCCATTTGATCCTACTTAACGCTTCTGCTTCACCACATTTCTGTGGCAGCTTTAGTTCCTAGTTAGTTTGACATAAAGATTTTTCAGACATAATACACTGGCTTATAAAATTTTATGAATCGTTTACGCTTAAACTACCAACAGTATGTAAAATCTTTAGCTACAACTTGGCAGCTACAAGAGTAAAGTGCTGCTAACATGCTAATGCATCATAATAAGAGTCCGATTATATACTCACTTACACTGACAAAGTAAATTCAAGCACCAAACTTAATATAATGCACTGTAATGCAAGCCCAATCAGTAGAACCCAAAGCAATATTAACAAATAAACCAATACTTCAGCCACACAGCATGGTAACACTTGATCAGCATTCATAACATATGAGAAGAGCATCTGACTCACCAACACAGAGTGGGAGGGGGCTGTTCCATGCCCTCCTTTCCCCCCTCAGGCATGTGAGCACCTCTGGGCCTTTCAGAGTGTAGCCTGGGTCACAGCTATACGACACAGTGCTTCCTGCAAAATGCCCTTTGTCCTCCCTCTTGTAGCCAAACTGAGGGACACCTGGATCCTCACATTTCACCAGCTCAAAACCTAAGAGAGAGAGAGAGAGAGGGAAAGGCAAGGGAGGTACAAGCACAAATATTAGGAGGTAATGGAGAAGGCAGTATGATTGTTATGTAGCAAAGGCAACAAGGAGAGTTAGAAAAAAGAGATACAAGCATACATAAACCATCCTAAGATGTAAATATTAAATTTAAAGCTGGGTGTTTTTTGAGAGGGAGAGCTTTACTCACTAGTGAAGTGCAGTTCAAAGCCTTTACTGGTGTTATCTGCATTGCTGATGAACTCCAACCACATGGAGCTGGAGGTGGAGTTCAGGGTTGTGTCTAGCAGCTCGCTGCCTGTAAACACCCCCAGCAGACGAGCGTTATTACTGCTGCCGTCAAAGACCTGAGAGGGAGCGAGAGAGAGAGAGTGGGAGGAAGGATCTGGATTAAGATGATCAGGTGTGCACACAGATATATACTAACAAGGCAGCATACACACACGGGTGGGGCACATCTCCCCCTAAACCCTCACTTTGAGCATGTCATCCTCTTCCAGTCTGAAGTCTCGTGCTCGTAGCTGGATGCCTTTGCCAGGCTGCGTTTGGATAGAGTAGATGCACTCGTGGTTGTTGCCGTAGTAACCGGGGTAGTTGGGTGAGAGCAGCACCCCTTGCATGCCAGTCACGGATGAGCCGCATTCAGCTAGAGAAAAAGAGAGGGAGCGGGGAGAGACAGAGAGAGAGACAGAGAGAGAGAGAGAGATAGAAGAGGAGATAGGAAGGGAGATGGTGGTGGTGTTGGAGAGAGCAGAGGACATGTCAATCGCTATATGTTTGAAACTCAAGAGTGTATTTATTCATGCTGTCATGCATAGGGAGATGGGAGAGGTGATGGAGAGAGGAATATGGTCACTGACTATACCTGAATGGTGAGTGGCACATCATCATTATCACACTGCAATCTCAATATGATTAACAGTAATTTCAGCTCTATTTGAAAATTGCCTTTTCTGAATCACATCAGTGAGAGTGAAAAAAAAAAGGGCGGGGGGGGGGGGGTCTATAGAAAAATACCTGAAAGAATTTAAATGAACCCAGATTTTGAGCTTTATGAATGCAGTGAGGTAAGATGAGGTAAGTGATGGGACTGTTTGGTATCAACTTTCTGAAATAAGGGTGAATATGATAGAAGTATGAAAATGAGGATATGTGTCGTCCCTGTCGTCCTTCAAAGATCTGCACTCATCTGGAGGCCAAAACGAACAAGAGCTACAAGCTACAGAAAGCTCACCAGGAGCCAAAGAGGCAGCCAAGTGAATGTTCATAAATTTTTGTCAGGGAATTGCTTGACCCACTTCACACATGCGTAAACACTGGAAAACAAACATTTTCAAACCAATCAGATATTATTGGTGTGGGTAAAGAATATAAATATGACTTCACTAAATGTGTATTTATTAAGCTGTAATTACTTGTTTTCAATACAGTATTAAAATCTTGATGTGTACAAATTACTCTCTGAGTTTAAAATCATGAAAACTGTGCAGTTAGTAAAAGTATTGCCATGAAGTAAGATAAAACACAAGTCGGTCAATCATCATCATGGTCTGTGCTTTACCAATCATTGGGACTATCAGTCTAAAATTAATATTCATACCAACACACAAATGTAGCTCTTAAGGTTTGGTGCATCATAGAATCAACACAATGACCTAAATCTTTGCAGTTTGACCCGTCATGTTTTCCAAGCACTAGCAACGAGCAGCATCAATAATTAACATATTTCAGCTCCTTAATGTCATCCTCATTAGAGCTGCTGCTCTATATAATTTGGACAAAGTCAAAAAGGCTGTTTCTGGGAAGCTATCCAATGAAGACACAAAACGTGGGTGGATGAAGAGATGATAATGAGGAGAATTGAAAGGGAAATGTCTCGTCTTCCAATGTGACCGACAGTTTTGTACATTTCTTAATGAGTGGGTGTATGTTAAAGGGGTGGTGTGGTGTGATGGCATTGTGAAGGGATTACAGGGGGAGTGACAAAAGCCAAAATAAAACATGTGACCACCTACCAACACACCTTGGCAGAGGGGAACTCCACACCCGCCTCCTGCCCCCTAAGCACACCACCCTCGCCGGACCCTCTAGTCGGTAACCTGGGAAACAGGAGAAGATGAGGGCGTCGCCCACGCCATACTGCAGGCCCTTTCTGGTGCTGTAGGGTGGGATTCCAGGATCCTCACACGGCTCCAGATCATACTCTGCAAAAAGAGACAGAATATAAAGTAAAGGTGTGAATGTACGGTAAATAATGTAATAATGATATGTGGCTTTTTCTTTTCTTTTTTTTTGGTTTTTATTCTTTCCCAGACAATATCACACCATCAATGCAACTTTCTTTGATGTATAAATGTGTGAAAGTGTAAATTTAACATATATTAAGACATGCTTTGAAATGTTTCCAAAAATGATATGGAGGGTAAGTTGAATCCCTTCTAAATTCAATTTCACATCTAAAAATCACAAGACCAATTGTCAGTTATTAAAATTATTCAAGCATCATGTTCCTCAGAGAGGTCATTGTGAGTCATGAAATCGTCATCCATTTAGCCACTGCTTTCCATCCTTCCTGTAAAGCTAAATACTATTTGAGATGAGTAGTATTTGTTTTTTTAAACTGTCAGATATGTAATATTCTTTTTACTCCATCCAGGTGTTCATATCAAGAGGCGCTGTGAGAGCAAAAGGAGGTGAAGTGATGCTCTCAGAAGGTAAAGGGCCATTTGTGCTCTATTCTAAAATTAATATATTCTCTTGATGTTAACCATTTAATTTTTCACTCTCAAGTGCATGTGATTACACATTTCCAGAAGACAAACTTGGATGACATGTGGTAGCCTCTTCCTAATCATGCATGGCTGTTTGTGTCAATAACCAATTGAAACAGGCTATTGTTATTAAAAGGTCATGTCAAGTCTCTGATCCCCACTCAGGGGCCTGAGCCGTACACTTTCAGTCTCTTCTAAATGATTAGCGTGTCTCTGCACTGTGACCAGCACTTTCAGCTGACCCTCTCTTCCTCCCCTCAGTGTTTTGAATTACTAAATCCATTCTCACCGGAGAAAGTGATGTTGAATCCCTCGTAGGAAACAGAGAAGTCGGAGAGAAAGCGGATCTGAGCCGTGTAATTTCCAAACAGGCCTGCGCTGAGAGGCGGAGGCAGTGTGGAGCCCGTCAGTCTCCACAGGGGCTGAGAGAAGCTGCCGTTCTCTGTCACCAACAAATGGTCGTGAGGGCTCTCCAGGTGGAAGGTGTGGAAGGTGAACTGGACACCTGAATAAGAGAGGAAGAAAGATCCAGTATGTGTTTTTTTATATACATTTTTTATGTTTGAACCTTTGGATAAGTACAAGTTTTTGTGGCACCTGTGGCTCAGCTAATGAGAAGTTCGGTGGTTTGATACCCAGCTCCTCCAGTCAGTGTGTTGAAATATCCTTTGACAAGAGACTCAACCCCAAAAATTAATGATGGTGGCTCTTCCATCAGTGTGTGGGTGTGATGTATGTATATGTGTGTGTGTATGGGTGAATGTGGCATGTATTTTAAAGCACTTTGAGTGGTCTTTAAGACTAAGTGCAGTCCATTTACCATATTAATATATATGTATAAATAATTTTAGATTTTTGCAATTTGGAATTTGCAGTAAAGGAAGGAAAAAAAGTAATTACACAACAAATCTTCTAATTCAGTCAGAGAAAAATGTTTTTCAGTTACAGGCTAGAGTCTTTGGATTCTTGTGAAACTATTGAATATAACATGTGAAAATATTCTCAGTTTCATAATGCATACAGCATTGATTCCCTGTCTTCCTCCCCTACAACTTATCAAACACATTACACTCGCACAGAGCGAGCATCTGCAAATAAGACTGTGTCAATTTGATGTGAGCGCACTACCAAAGGTGACATGACTGGAGAGTCTTCCTGTGGCGCTGTAGCCCTAGGCCAGCCTCTCAGCACTCCAGTCATCCAGAGACAGCTTGTTCGGCAAAATAAAAAGGCCACACGGTAGGGGGAAATGACATTGTAAGGGAAATTGAATTTGACTGCTGCATGTGTTGACACGGAATTTCTCTGCTAACCTTTGCCATGGGAGGTCTCGATTATCCACGTGCAGTTCAGGTTGTGCGGGTAAAAGTCTGGAAAGCCAGGTGACAGGATGGTGCCAACGTTGCCCTGGATATAACCTCCGCATAAAGCTGACGGATGGAAACACGCAGGAGATGGATGAGGGAGAGAAATGAAAAAAGAGCAGAGAGGTGAAATCAGAGAGGGCAAAGATGGCAGAAATAAAATTTTCAGAAAGAAATGATGAAACTCGTCCGTGCATTTACAATGTGGTAAAACGCATTTTACCAGAGATGCCCTTCAAAACAGCATAAAAAGGAGTCGTATCATCAATATCATTACAGAGTGGGCAGAAATCAATACTGTCCTTAAATATAAAAGCATTTACAGATGAGGAAAGGGGGAAACATCAAAGGGTAAGCTCACTGTCGTACATATAAAACATTTATGATGAAATGAGGAAGAAACTTCAAAAACTTCTAAAACAAGAGACGTAGAAAGAAAAACTATCATCTTATATGGATTTTATAATAAGTCAGAAATATATAGCAATTTAAATGTGATGCAATATGAAGCAAAGTGCTCAAAATTATTTCTCATGTTTCATCTGCAACAACATACAACAATGAATTCAGCTTTAATCCCATTTATGAATAGGAGGAAATCTGGCAGGCGACTATTCATTTCTAGGTCAATATTACATGGAACATACCATCACAGCTAGGCAGGGGGCGGCTCCACTGAAAATTGGGTTCACATTCTAAAGGCTCTGTGTCGCTAAGTGTGTACCCTGCTTCACAGCTGAATGTCACCAAAGCGCCCACATAGAAGTCATTGCCATGTCGCTGTCCATTGACAGGTATTCCAGGGTCCACACAGTGATCCGACTGTAACTGCAAAGCTACAGAGGGAGGGGACAAAGAAAAGAGGAAGAGAATAAACACACGATCAAAGACACACTGACACATAAACAGAAAATCCACCTGCTTGCAGTGTAATTACGCTTTTATCCTGTTCTCAATAGGTCAAGTGCAGGTCAATGAATTTTAAAAAGGTAGTTTGCATTCTCAAGGCAGTTTTGATAAATTATTTACACAAACATCCTTTATCAGGCTAACAGGAATGAACCAATGAGAAGTTCCAGAGCTCTTTCCCACTCCACCTAGCACTGAGTAGCACTCACTAGTGAATTACTAACCATAGCCAACCGTAAGTGCAAATTGTTACCGGTTTGGGCAGCACAGGTAGAAATGAGGGGAGGATTATTTTAAGGATTGAATTACAGGATATGTGTGTGTGCATGAAGCAGCGTATATGGAATTTTGAGCACGGCGATGTGTGTCAAGGCAGGGATATCTGACAGAATAATCTTATCCCATTTACTTTCTAATTATAGGTGTTCTAATAAGAATGGCTTCATGGTGAAATCGAGAGCCTGCGGACACTGTATTTACAGCCATGACTCAATAGCTTTTACAAGCAAATTGAACAAGGCTTACGGCTGCTCTGTCTCTGATTTGGTCTCTATGTGATGGATTCATTTCTATTAGGGCCTGTGAAGCATGGGTGCATGAGCCCCTGTTTTATAGTATATCTATCCTGTATCTTTGCGTACAGGTTTGACTTTGTGCTCAACTTCACAGGACTCTAAATTCTTACTTTCATAGCGAATACGGAAGCCGATGTCAGAGTGGCTCTTGTCAGTGGAGAAGAGGAGGTACAGGAAGTTGGAGGTGCTGATGAGGAACTGGGGAACCTGGGTGCCCTGGTAACTGCCAATCAGAGGTGAAGACGGGAATCGTCCATCCCGCACCTCAAGGACGTCATAGTTGACCTCCGTGCGGAACCTGAGAACAGGAAACAAGATGTTTTTCACTGTGATTAAAGCAGCATGTCAACTGAAATGGTAAGGATGAGTAGGCGGGTTATGTATTATTATCTGTGGAATGCAGTGTGGCCCTGTGTCAACATTTACATTGTGAATATTTCAAAATAAATTAGTGTTTTTAGTAAATTACAACAAACAGGGTGGGTTCAGTGTGGGTCATTCTTGCCCCTGGGTATTGAAGCGAGTTTATCTGCTTTTGGGCAAATGGGCAACGGCAAATGAAATTTGGGAAAAAATCTACAAGTCAACCAATTATAAAACCAACTGAAAACTGGAGAGATAAAAAATGATCCATATATTCTTGACATCTGGGCTCAATTAAAATCCTACAACAGAGATTGATGCTTGAATGAAGCTTATCCAGCTGAGCTAACACTCATTTAAACAAGATTTTGGCAAAAGTAAAAATGTCTCTGACTTCAAATAAAGTCAGCTCAGAATAATTTTTTTATTTATTTATCAATCTACGAGTTTCTTAAAAAGACCACTGGTACAGTTCACATTATCAAGTTCTTGCTCAGTGTAATTCTGAAATAAAAAAAGCAACTTTTTATCTTTTCACCAACATCCTGAAACCAGGACGGTTAAATTAATTTTCAAATTTGTATGAGTTCTGACAAAATCCTGAGACATTTGGCATGCTTTGGTGAGTGTGTCTGTGCAGAGTGTGTGCGTGTGCGTGCATACTCATTGTTGTGTGTTTCCGTCTTTGTTGCCAGAGCCACTTCATCTTCAAAGCCATGAATAAATTGCTTAGTTTCAGAACCATGTCATCTAAATGAAGCGGTCTGTGATATTTTATTGATGTTACATAAAAATTAAAGAGAAACAAACATGTTGTATTCATTTTGCATGGTGTTCGTTTTGCATGGCATGTGATCGTGGCAGGGACGAGGATGAGATGGGCTCGCAAGGATAAGCCTTAGTGAAACGCTAATGTGGCGTTTGATCCTGCGACTGTATGTCTCTCTCTTTCTCTCTCTCAAACATCAGGACAAATTACCTCTTCTCCCATCTCTCCGGTTCCCCTTGACAGACCATCTCCATTTACATGCGCATGTACATTGACATACTTGCAGCTCTTGGCTGGGTTTCTCTGTGTGTGTGTGTGTGTGTGTTTGTGTTTAAACTGTAAGGATATCTTCAGATCTTCAGGGAGCGGAGTATCAAATGAAATGATGAAATACTTATGGGTATGTGCTAAATAAAACATAGTGTTATCCTAGTAGGGGCTGTATGTTGATGTGCATTAGATCTACTGCATTACCCCCAGTAAAGGAAAGACAGATGAAAAAGTATTAAAGGAAGTGATAGAAAGCAGAGAGATAAATGAGCGCACATGTTGAAATTGTGAGGAGGTAAAAAGCAGGAAAAATTCAAACTTATTCTGAGAAAAACAAAGGTAGATATCTGGGTGACTCACTTGTCGAAGATGATCTTGATGGGGTAGCCTGGAGGAGCCTCAATGATCCATTCACAGTTAAGGGCCTCCTTATAGAGTTCTGGCCAGCCAGGGGAGAGGATGATCCCACTGGGAGCCCTCAGATCTCCTCCACATGGGGCTAACGGAGAGAGAAGAGGTGAAGAGAGAGAGCAAAAAAAAAAACAGCTGATGTATGACAATGTCCATAGATGATCCCATGCATCAACTGGGGCTCATCCTATTTCTTTTACTGCCAGGGTCTATCTAATGTAAATTGGTGACAGCTCACTTCAAGGTTAACCGTACCTCCTAAGAACATGCCTGTAGTTGTACGTGTGTGTGAGTGTGCATGAGCACAAACACATGCATTACGTTCCTCCCCTGATGCTGTTGTCTATAAATCTGTCATCAAACCACTCCTACAAAGGGGCGCTACTGTCGTTCCTATCAAACGGAGAAAATGGTACATCTCTGATCGCTACCATAAAAGACACTTGAGCACATCGACCTCCTCTCCCCTGCCCCTCATCTCTGTTACTGCTCACTTTGCCATGCATCTCTTTAACTGCCTATCCTTAACCAGAACACACAGGCACAGTGGAGGAGCTTAGTTACAGTGCCAGCTCCTCGCTCCCTTTGAAGTGGAATGATTTAATCAGCCAACTCAGCATACTGAAGGACATCTATAAAACGCATTACACTACAAACGCAGGGGTATGATAGATGGTCTCAGAGGAATACAAAGCTGCTGTGGCACACGGGGGGATGTGACATGTTTTAATAATGGTTTCTCCTTTGCGTATCATGAATGGTGAACCTGATTAGGCTCCTTAGACTCCTGGCCATGTCTGCACTAAATGTGCTATGCTGCTGGTGTCCTATTAAACTTAGCTGGTTAACACCTTTAACTTTATCTTAGCTTTGCCAGCTATATTAGCCTTTTATGGTTTGCTGGAAATAGTTTATTGACTACTGAGTCAGAGAGGGGAAATGGATGGTTCAGCAATCTGTATGTAAGCACAGCATGTCGGCTGCATCAGATACTTCAAAGAACAAAGCTTCGATTTCATCACTAGCCTCAATTCAGATCTCAGTGATCCTTGACATAATATCTTAGAGCACTATTAATTAATCATATCTGCATCAGTTGTAAAAGAAATGGCATTAATACACTTTTAAGAGAATCAGCATTTTCAGACTGATTTCAACAACGACCAATCCACGATTTGGGCTGTTTACAATCTTCAGATGCAGAGATGCTGCATCATTAGTTAGAGTGAACATTAAAACAAACACACTGCCATTTCATCAGTGTGTTGCATATAAGCTATAACACAGTGGGCATCCAGCTGATGAGGTGATAGATCACAGAATAAATGCTTTCAAAAGAAATGATACGCACATGGTCCTCTTAATGAATTAGCCCCTCTACAAGTTTATCCTGGTGGTATCTGGATTTTTTTTTTTTGAGCCATACAGCTGCAGTCGTGTATACACATTTACACAGTTTGTTGATCTTTGGTGTGAAAAGAAGCAAATGCAACCGCTGCAGCAAACAGAAAATTAGCCTTTCTTCACACTGCACAGTGGAACGGTGCACCACCACACCTATGGCAGTTGAACCTTCCTGCAGCTGCTTTGCAGTCATATGAGGATTTTGCTTTGTATTTCTCTCCAGCAGACTTGCAGTTTTATCTGAAAGTTTTTCAGATCTTGTCTCCACTTCCACAGTTCCCCTTGACTGCCATTTCTTAATGACATTTCGGACAGTGGAATTTTCAAGCTGGAAGTGATTTGATATCTTTTTATAGCCTCCCCTGCTTTGTCAGATCTTCTTGCACATGCCACCATTACTTAAATTTTTTTTTCTTCTGTTTTTGAGTTCATGAAATAAAAAGAAGCAGAGAATTAACATTTAAAGGAGAAGCTCATTTGATGTAATGTTTAACTTAGAAGGTCAACAAAATATGTAATTTATGTGTGCGCAAACCTTTGGACACAACTGTAACTACCAACTCCAGCATAAATACTGAATCAATATATAATATAAAAAGACCCACTCAGCTAGTTAATATTTACAACCAATATTAAAAACTCTCAGTAAATCTAAGGATGTTACTTTTCATACACTAATATGTATCTCCAGCACGAAGCTTCATCTGATGCCACCTAATGAAAAGAAAAACATTGTTGGACTGTGTAGCCAAAATGTCCTGGTTGTCACCAAAGGTAACCCCTCCCTCACCTACCTTCACAACGGGGAACAGCATTGTCCCACACCACGTTGCCATCCTTGAGAATGCAGGAGATGGTCTGAGAGCCATGGGTCTTAACGAAGCCCTCTTCACACAGGAATGAGATGGAGCTGCCCAGCTGAAGGCTCTCACCAAATCGCTTCCCATTAACAGGAACACCTGGGTCTGGGCACTCGTTGTGGCGAAATGCTATGGGAAATTTAGAGAGAAGATGGGTTTAGCATGAAGGAGACAGAGATAGGGATGGAAAAAAAAAAAAAAAAAAAAAAAAAAAAAATGCTTTTCTAATTCCTAAAAACTGATTAAATTTTTTAAAAGAAATTAAAAACAAAGTGTCACTTGCATGAAAACATACAAAAAAAAGAACAGATCACATGTAATTCTGCTGGTATTAATCCTCATCACATATTAAATACTCGCTGCGAAAATGCTAATTTCCATGGAGATTCTAAAATAATTACCCAAGTTTCTTGACAAAACTTTTTCCCTCTACTGTCAGCGTTTAGCATTGCCAGCATTTAACAAGAAGAAATTAGTTTCACTTAGTGAGTCACATTGATTCACCCTGCTGCAGTAATTCTAGCGGGCGGGAAACCACACCGTATGCAAGATCATCAGTGCCAGATGACGCCGCTGAGCGATACGCGGAGCAAACGAAGGAAAATTGTTTTTCATACATCCCCAAAAACTTTATCTATCAGACTTCTCAATGAGTAGGCACCGGTTAGAAAAGGCCACGCAGTCACACAAGAAGAGGCATAACCCTGGAAACAAAGCATGTAAACAAATACATCACCTTTGCCACTATCTCTCTCACTTACTCTCTCGCTCTCACTCTTGTACACACACGCTGGGGAGGTGACACGTGTAGGTGTTGATGAATCCCTCTTCTTTATCCATTGGACCCAAACAGAGTGCCAGCCACACCTCATCCATCACAATCATCTTATTTATTAACGTGCCAAAAATCCCCTCAATACAGTTTGGCATGTCCTTAATTAACATGAATGATGGAAGTTGTCCGCTCGGCCCCACAACCCCCTAAAAAACAGTCCTGCAGTTAGATGACACTGTTCTCGGGAGCTAACCGTCATCTCCAATTAACTGCTCTTGACATTCATTCACCGTGCTGCATCGCTTATTTATTTATTCATCTAACTTGCTAATTAATGCATTAGCCACCATGTGTTGTCCACATTGTGGCTTTGCAGAGGCACCTGGGCTGAGCTGATGGCATGGGTGCAAATGAGCTAGAGCCAGTGCCCAAAGAGCATTCTGGGTAGGCTGGTGGAAGGAGATGATATTAGGGGGGGTACAGACTACAGAGCACATTGTAATTAGAAATACCAGCCACCGTAGAGTAGTGGATTAAATGAACATACACATTATAAATAGGAACATTTTACTAAAAAATAAAAAATTTGCTCTAATAATTCTAATATCAAGTTACTCCCCGCTGCTACAATAAGAACCACCAAACTGCTTAAGTATTAAAAGTAAAGACATTTTGTATAAACAGTTTGAATGAACATTTTGCCCAGAGTAAAGCCTCATGCTAAATCCTTTAGAAGCAGGCAGGTTTGGATCAGACTGAGATGATCAGATTTCACGTTTTACTCCTCTTTATATCATGATTTAAGGGCTACTCACGTTAGTAAAATGTCCTTCATTTCTGTTGAGTTTTTGTTGAGTGGTTGGAAGATTATGAAAACTTGAGCTGTGTTTTAGAGAGGGAGCCTTTTTTAATGGAGGATTTTATTTGCAGTTTTGTTAAGTTCTTGTCTGACAAACTGCATTTCTACCTAACTAACTAATTACTAAAAACACTATGTTCTCCAGTAGTTAATACCAGTGTCTTTTAGTATAATACTGTTGTTGACTAAGGCTGAGAAGTATAAACTAGAAGATATGAAAATAACAAACTGTAAAAGTAAAAAATAATGTTATTGCCTGTGTGAAAGTGAGTCACTGCAAGTAATCGTAATTCTAAGTCTCACTGAAACAAACCTCCTAACGGCACCTTAACTATAAAAAGCTTTGTGGCTTCATAAGTTTAGGGTTAGACACTTTGCATGGAGATATTTATTTTGGGATGTGGAAAAATGCAAAAATCAGGCTCATTACACAATAGTGCACATGCAATGAATTCAATAACACTGCTGCCAACCCCTCATGGTACAGTATATCCATGAAATGGGCTTACCAGCACGCAGCCAACATGTACTGCGTTAAAACCCATCTGGAATTTCCTCAGAAGTCAGCAGCTACCCAGAATAGAATATAATGAGCACTGCCGCGATGTATCTGTCAGGTAAGGGAGGATGCTGCATCTTTGTTTGGGTTTTATTTAAATGTCAAGTCTCTATTTAGACAATAAAGACAGGGTTTTTGTCATTTCTCTATGCGACTGTGCATGTGAGTGTGTAAGGAATGTGTTGCTGATGGGTGAAAGAGTTTATGAAGTCTGTGGGAGACAGGCAAATAGATGTGACAGATGAATCATGACGCCCATTGCATTCATACAAACACACACACACATACTGTACACATGCACAAACAATTCAGAATACAAAACATCCATTCAATGCAGGATTTTCTGGTAAGCTTTAAAGACTTCCCTTTATCTCCTCTGATGTAGAATTCAATACTTACTTGTAAAGGTGATGTTAAAGCCTCTGTCTGTGTAGGTGTGGTCAGTCAGGAACTCTAGACGTGCTACATGGGCACTAGTGGTTATGGGAGGAGGCAGGACATCACCAGAGAAGGTACCCAGGATGGGGGACTCAGCCTAACAAAGACAGATACATTTAATAAAGGTATCATGAACTAAAATGGGAGAAAAGTCAGAGAGTAAACAGCTCCTGTTGATAAAATGACTAACAAGTGCAATAAAGATCAGAGCAAGGTTGTTTAGATCGTACACATAATCATTCAGGCTGCTTTTCCCACAGACAAACAGTTACTCATATACAGGTCAACAGACGAAGTCGCTATTCAAAGCAACTTATAATTCATCACTACCTTTCCCCCGTCTTTGATCGAGAGGAAGTCAAACTGTTTCTCCATGCTGAGATCATTGAAGGCCAGATTGATTCGGCTCTCAGGGTTGGTTATGATCAGCCACACGCAGTGCATATTGTTTCCATACTCCTGGGGGTAGTTGGGAGACAGCAGCACCCCAGATGGAGTGGTAAAGTTGAAGAAACAGGAAACTATAGGAGTGATGAAGACATAGAGAGACAGAGAGAAAAGGGAGAGAGAAAGAAATGAAACAAAGTAACAATAAAAAGGAGCATTGTTTAGGAGTCTGAAAACATTGTACGAATTCCAATTGCTTTTTCTGACTACAAGACAATATGATTTGGTTCATTTTATTGAATCTGTCAAAATCTACCTCACATCCCACATATACTGAAGGTATCTGTCTTTTCCCATGTGTAACAACAAAAATCATTGTTTCCTGTCAATGTCTAGTAAAAAAAAAAAAAAATTAAAAATGAGTTGGCAATGAAAATGAAAAATGGTCTCATCTCCCTCCCTGACTACTGGCAAGGCTGTCCCTTCACCCCAGTTGTTCCAATGGATGTGCTTATAGGGCAACAGCACAATACCTTGATGCTACTGGGCAGATGTAGCCTTCCTTGTAAAGGCAGCCCACAATTTCTGCTTTGTTCACGGTGGTGCAGCGAGGCTAAACAGGCATGTGCTTGGGTAAGGAGCCATACGAAAATGGCAGACCACGCTTGGGCTGTCGTTGCTATTTGATCTCGATTCTGACACATAGCAGCGGTTCCGGAGATGTTTCCAAATTTCTCAACCGTCCACCATAATTGATTTTCTAATAATAATATTAATTCTGAGGTGAGAAATAAGCCATGCAAAGAAAGACTTATGCTGCACATTATATCTACGCTGCCTTGTTTAAATGGGTTTTGACAAGGTTTAAGAATTTTATGTCATCGTCAGGACCACTCTCCTTACTTTGCTAATTGCCCTAGCTTCCCTTTGCTGTGATGTTTTGATTGTCAGGGGATGTTTCCTCAAAAACATTGATGTAAGCGGGTCAGGGGCTGTGCTCAATTGAGAATGGGACAACTTTTCTGGATGATGTGGACTATACCTGGTGAGATGTATGTAAGACTGTGAGAGATTTTTAAATATCTGCCTAGTGGGCATATAATAATAATACTCTACATTGTTTGTGTAGAGGACAAGACATCAATACCATAACTAATCATAGGTCAGTTCAAAGCTGATGAGGAAACTGCTGAATTAGTGGCACAATCACCGTTTTCACTTGAATAAATAAATATCTCTAATACCTAATACACATAAACAATTAGACAATGAACTGTACATTAAGGAAAGCACATCATCTTATTAACATTATCACCTTCAATGACAAAGACAAGCTTGCCACATTGTCGCTACATGACTAAAACAGTTTGTTAAATGTTAACTAAATAAACAGTTTCCCTTTATTATGTAGCCAAATTGACTCTAGTGCCAGCAACCTCTCTGTCAGTCAGCTCAGTGATGTTTATCTAGTTACTGCAGCTTTTTGTCCACCCTATTATGTTATCAATAATACAACAGCAGGCATTATCTGCATGGTCAGCTCTCTTTCCCTTTTCCCCCTGATCCTCTAACTCTCTCACTCTCTGTGTTTGTCTTTCATGGCGTTAATTAGCTAATAAGCCCTCCTATTGTTTCACAATCCACAGCCTCTGCTCGGCAAACTGTAGGGATAATCTGACCATTTATTATGCAGCTCTCCCTGCGCTCATCTGCACAAACGTACACATTTATGCACCCACGTCAGTAGTGTTGTACACATGCACACGTGTGCGCGTGGTGTATGTAGAGCCTAAGCAGCTTAAGGCATCCAAGAACGTACAAACACAGCTGGGTTTCTTAGCCGACCACTGGTTGTTCTTCTGACAGGTGATGTTCTTCTTCCCGACCAGCTCAAAGGCAGGGAGACACTCAAAGTACAGCCTGTCTCCATGACGGAAACCTGTCCCCTCCCGCTTGCCATAAGCTGGGACTCCTGGATCTCCACAACTGCCTTGGTCAATTTCTGTGCAGGTAAAGACAAACATATAACACAGAATATTCACTATGCAAAACTGGCATTGATAATAAGCAATTATTTCTACAAGCAGAGAAACATTAGTGTAGGTTATACAAATAAAGACCTATTTTTATTACCTGGTATCATAGCAGAGATATAAATTTAAAGGTCACAATTTCATTAGCACAATCCACATCACTCTCTCCTCTCTTTAACCTGCATATTAAATCAAATAAAAAAATAATATTGTTTAGCACCATGGGCACCCATAGCACATGAGATTGTCTCCAGTTTTCTTAAAAAGATAGATAGAGAGAGAGAGAAAGAGAGACATCTCCACTCAAGGTTATGGACTGACTGTAGCCTCCAGCAGATATTGACAGGATGCAACTACAGAAATTATAAGTCATATGGAGATACAGGATCTCACATTAAATCAAAACAAACCAAATGATGCCATTTGTCATTAATTCTAGTTTCAAGCAAGTGTAAGTTCAGCTGGTTAACACAAAGTCTCTGAGTAGTACTGATTTTTGTTTGACCCTATAATGTGATTGGACAAACATCCAAGGACACCCCCCACCCCCCCAATGCATTGCTTTATTTATTCATACATTTATTTTTACATTTGCATATTTCATTTATTTCTTTTACCGACTGAGGAGAAACTGCAAGAATTGTGCATTCATGTGCAATCGTACACAAGAAAAAAAAATACATTCAAATACAGTTCTGTTCTGCCACTGCAACCACAGCACAACCCCCCCCCCCCCCCCCCCCGATGAGAATAGATAAAATTTATTTTTCACTTGTAGGAAACACTGAAGGGAACATTACTTGAAGAATAGGATGTGCTCTAGATTATCTGTGCCAAGCATGAAGAGACACACTGACATTTTGGGATTATTGTTTCCTTCAATATTCATTTAATATATGTATGTTAAGTAAAGTGTCAGGTCCAAGATTTGTTTAACTTTGCTACTGTAAAGTCATGAACTAGGTGGAAACAGACAACAAACAACACCAAAATGGGCTTCATCTATTGTATCTTGATAGCCTTTTAAGGATATTAAAACATTGATATTTGTGAAGAAATAGCTCCAGTGTCTGTTAGAAATAGTTCAAGTGTTTGTTCTCACAGCTCAGTCTTGGGATGGCTGTCAACACTTGTTCATTTTTTTTTAAATGTTTTTATTTTCAGTTCCTGACACAATTTGTAGTCACTTTCACTGATTAAAAACTATAACTGCCAGCTCAGCTGACATATGTCAGGATGGTGGTACAACAATTAACTCTGGTTTACAAGTAAGATTTCAATTTGACTGATTTGAATTAGGGCACCACCGGTATGAAAAAATACTTTTATATTATAGAGAGAAAAAGTATTCCACTATCGTGCTTGTTTAGCATTACAGCTTGTGTTTTGAACAGATGTGAGGGTTGCATGATATGGAAAGTCAGGAGGTGTGTGCAACTGTCCAGCTCTGTAAATCCTCTTACATAAAAGGCAGTCCGAGAGTGCTCGCTATTATGTGTACATGTCCTTAACAGTGAACCAGGTTGGTTAATGTATCTGCAGCTGTTGAGTGTCACGGAGCTATTTCAGTTGCTCCTCGTTTGGTTGAAATCTTGCATCGAAGACATTCTTCCTGTCTGGAGCTGTAGCTAAGACTTAATGCACCTAACTGAATGGACATTAGCAATAAATGACTCAGTGAAGAGTTCATTGTGGGCTGACAGGACAAGCTTCTATACTTCATGACATTAAAAGTAATGTGATTTTCCTATTGTCATGCATTTAATTTTACCATCATTATCTTTGCCACTAAGTAACCTTTACTGTCTCTTTATCTTCCCCCCAAAAATGTGACTCAGTAATCTTGCAAACGTCTCTCTTATCTGTCTCTCCCTACCTCCCCCCTCCCTCCCTCTCTCTCCCCCTGAAAATGTATCCCTCCCTTTTACTGTGTGACTAACGTTCTCACTTGCGTTGGGAGCTGACGTGAGCACTTTCAGGGACACAAACACACACACACACACACACACACACACACACCTCCATGACCACACTTCTCCCTTAAAACCACACACGCCAATTTCATTATGGCAAGATTCATGCACAACTCTTTCTTTCACTCACTCTTTTTTTTTTCTACTTTTGCGAGGATGCAGATTGCAGATGGGAATGCTGAGGCATCCTATCGAGGCATCCGGATGGGGGGAAACACAGAGAGCGAATAAGATCATCCATCCAGGAAATGATGGCAGGGCCTAATACGATTTTAAATCGCACCAGGGGTGATGCTGGGTATAAATCCATAGTCAGCCCTAATGATGATCATCATTTAGAACACATATTTAGAGCTCACTGCTGGTTGGATGTATGGCTATCCTGAGGCAGCCTCATTCACAAGATAACACATTGATCTTACGTGGAAGTCACCTTTAAAAGGGGGAATGCTGAAAGCGAGTTTTAAGGTGAGCCTGAGAGAATTGAGGGGGAAAGGAATGAAGGGAATGTATAAGATCCAAAAGAACCTGCATCTAGAAGGACAAACCAGCTATAAGACAAACACAAAAATACATGCATATGCTAATGTATAAAAGCACACACACACAGTCATACAATCACTTGTTTGTCACTGTAACAGAATCACTAAAGAACCCAAAGTCCCTACAGTGCATTTCTCAAATAAGGCCTCTCTGCCTCCTGGGTCCTCACAATTAGACCTTTAGGGAGAGTGGATGCAGTAAATGAAAGAGCCCTTTGAAGTGTGTGTTTACATTAGTTTGTACATGTGGTTCATGGGCTGTGCTCGTCTGTAGTTGTGCATATGTTTGTGACTGTATCTGTGTGTCTCTGTGTGTGTTGGGTATAAGATGATCTTGTACTCAACATTCGCAGAGGCAGGGATGAATGAAACAGCATTTGATTCTCATGAATAAGGGAAATGACATAATCACATATTTGTTGTCTCTATCTGCTTGACATTCCACAGTAATCCAAGCATTGTAATGGGACTCAAACTCACATTACTGTGAACAACTAAACTGCAATCTCCGGAGGCCCCGGATGACATAACTGACTTTAATAGTCAAGTTTATTTGTATGAGCCAATATCGCATACAATGTGTCAATTGGTTTCACATCTGCAGTCTGAACAGACTCTAAACCCCACACACAAAAATTTAGAAAGGACATGACCTCTCTGTCCCCAGTGTTATCCCCAGTCCTGTAGGTGCATACTGTACTACAGTAGTTGGGTTTAGACCTACAGATGTGCATAACACCAATTTTGTTTGCATGATGAGAATCTCAGCTGAGCAACTGAGGCCGCTCCAGTGTGAAACCCACATTCAAATGCATGGGTAAAGTGGGAGTGTGTGTACTGGCATGACTGTGTTTGCAATTACACTTGATGATCAGGCTTAAAATACAAGTAATTGAGAATGCAAATTAGATTTTGGGTGCTCCAATCTGGGAGGTGAAGTGGTTCAAAGCGTTTCTTCCCCTTCATTAAGTAGAACTCATTGTTTTAATTACACATTGGTTCAGCACGCTGCTCCACTTTCTCTGTTATTTTTACTGATGAAAAATAAGCATCTGTGGGCAAGGGAGAAGCCTTGCTGTGCTTCTGAGAGGCAAGCTCACAAACATACACACAGACAATAGAGCACACGCACACAGATTCATAAACTCACACTCACTTTCATTTCCGTCTCTCCTTGCCTTCGCACATGCATGCAGGCACATACACGTACACGTTAACTCACATTTGTTAAACCTCACACGTGTGCAACCACACAAACAGATACAGATTTGGTTCAGGAGATAGGACAAATGCATCAGTTATCTGAGGTAGGCTGCATTGATAGCGCTGACTGTGTTTGACCACTTTATTTTACCAAAAGTAAGTGACTTTATTGTCCAGCCAAACTAAAAGTTGCCATGGAACTGGCAATCTGGGGCTTCATTCACTGATAATCCTTCCTCACTCACCTGCAGCGCTCCATTGTGTTTTTTTTTTTTTAAAAGAGATATCACTTGCATCTATATTTCCTTTAAAGGCTTTGTAATCTCACTCTATTTGTGCTACATGCCATGTGGCACATGCTTAATCACCTTGCATATTTTCTAAGACACTTTTAAAGTTTAATGACAAAAGTCTTACATGAGTCAGATGCAGCATTTTTAATCCCTATGTTTTTGAAACTAAACTGAGGATGATGAATGCAGGGAAAGGAAACAAGCCCATGATGTCAGCTTTGACCAGTGAGTAATAATGCAGGAGGGTGAATGACCAAAAAAGTCATTTCATTCTATTTGAAGTTGCCTCAAACAAGTCAAACAACCCTTTTAAAAATGCAGTAAGAAAACCCAGTGCATCTCACTGAGTGACAACCCGAATGTTTGAAGCATCCTTACCTTCATAGGACACCTTGAAGCCAAGGGAGCCACTGGTGTCGTCTGTTTTGAAATTGAGCCACATCTGGTGACTGGTGCTGACCACGAGGTCTGGAGTTGTGGTACCAGACAGGCTACAAAAAGAGACAAGAGGACAACGTTCTTAGACGGAAATCCCTTTAATGTTGGACGTGAATATACTGTCTGTAAGAATAACTGCAAGGTGTGTCAATTGTCAAACCGGAATCAGTTGTTTATTACAGTAATTATCATAATTAAAAGCTATGTTTGCACTTGTTGCCGTTATCTACAGTAGGTTTCACCTTATTAGCCAAAGGCCCTGTTTCTACTGCATCAGGAAAGAAAATTGTATCTGCAAGCAGCAAAAACAAAACATGATGTTACAGCGGCTTCAGAAAGTATTCCCCTTTACTTTTTCCAGTTTATTGTGTTGCAGATTTGTTAATGGTCAATCTACGATCAATGACGCAAATTTGTGACAAAGTGAAAACATATTTCAAGAAATTTGTTCAAAATCTTAAAAAATCAAAAACTGAAATCTCTCAAGTATTCAGACCCTTTGCTGTGATCCTCCAAATTGTGGTCAGGTACATCTTGTGTGCTTTAATTATCCTTAAGATGTGTCTACAACTTGACTGTACTCCAGTTGAATTGATTGACTCGCACTGTATGTTGGAACAAATACCAAGCCATGAAGTACAAGGAACTCTCTGTAGACCTTCATGAAGAAACTGTGGCAAGGCACAGGTCAGGACAAGAGTAAAAATACTTTTCAAATGCTTTGAGTGTTCCCAGGAGTACAGTGGCCTCAATAATTATGAAATTGGAATAAGTTTGGAACCACCATGACGCTTTCTAGAGTTGGCCGTCCAGCCAAAATGAGTAACTGGGCAAGAAGGAGAAACCAATGATCACACTAACAGAGCTTCATAAATCCTCTGCCGAGAAGGGAGAACCTGCCAGAAAGACGAGCATCTCAGCAGCACTCCATCGATTAGGCCTTTATGGTAGAGTGGCTAGACGGAAGCCACTTGGAGGAAAAGGCATATAGCAGCCTGCTCGGAGTTTATCAAGCAAGCATTAAAGAGCTCTGAGAGGATGAGAAAAAATCTCTGATCTGATGAGACAAAAATTGAACTCTTTGGGCAGAACTCCAAACTGTATGCCTGGCAGACACCAGGCACTGCTCATCACCTGGCTAGTACCATTCCTATGATGAAGCATGGTGGTGGTAGCATCAAGCTGTGGGGGTCTTCTCAGTGGCAGAGGGAGTGGTCAGGACTGAGGGAAGGATGAGTGCAGCCAAATACAGAGAGGTCCTTGAAGTAAATCTGCTCCAGAGTGCAGGCAACCAGAGAATGGGGCGACGGTTGATTTTTTAGCACGAAAGTAACACCCTACACATACAGTGAAGAAAACACTGGAAAAAAGTCTCTGGCTGTCTTTGAGTGTCCCAGCCAGAGCCCAGACTTAAACCCCATGAACATCTGTGGAGAGGCTTGAGGATGGCAGCTCAGAGACACAAGCCACTCAATCTGAAGGAGCCTGAGAAGATCTGCCAGGAAGAATGGGCAATTTCATTCATTTACAATTAAATCACAACCAAATAAAGTGCAAAAAGTGATGGGGTCTGAATACTTTCTCAAGCTACTGTATATTAAAACTATCTGACTTTTCTCATTAAAGAGAAGTACTCTAAAACTGTAGTCAATTCCAACCTTAGACGCCTTTTTTAAATCTAACCCTTTAATTCAAAACAGTTGGGGCCAAGAAAGTGGGAAATGAAGGCCAGATCAGTCAATGCCACAGACGTAATTTAATCCTATTTGAATAGTAATTCCACCCAACTCTAATTAGGATGTGTAGCTGCAGAGTAAGTGATTAAGGGTTCTAATATTAGTGACAGCACATGGAGAATGGTGGGAGTAGCAAGGAAGTAGTATCTGGATAAGTTGTCAATTTGGTGAGTTTCTGTAAACTTTTCTCAGTATATGTGGGAGGAAAAATTAAATAAGTAGTGTGTTCATGGTGTGCACCACGGTGCAGTATTCATGCTGAAGCTTATGGGGATTTTCACTTTGCATTGCACTTTGCAATGCTTGTAGTATTTGCACTCCTTTACCAAATTGTGTTTAGTTTATAACCTTGTTTTCTTTTGCCTGATTGACCAATAAAATGATATGCAGTTAAATAACATCAAACATTTTTCTTCCAGCTGTGTTTCCTACGACTTTCATAAAGGTCTGTGGTATGAACTATTGTCATCAACATCCAGCCTAACAACTTTGGATAGTGTGTTATAATTTCCCTGCAAGTTAAATGCTGCCTACAGCATTATTCTTGATGGGGGCCTGTTTCAAGTATTCTATCTGCTCATGACAATTATGCTCTTCCCACATGACGACATCATTTCCCTGATGGGGAAAAACCGTTTGTGGCATATTCACACCAAACTGTTCTTTTCCATTAACAGACTGTCAGTGAGCAGTGTCTTTCAAGTGAAGGAAAAGAGGGGATTTGATTGGTCGTGACTCATTGCCGATTAACCACCACATTTATGACTGTGCTGCTGTAGGGTTATGTGCCTCTGACCTTAAAGTTACAAAAGAAATAATTCCCTACACCCTGCACACGCTTGCCTGCACCACTGATTCAAGAAAATATAGTCCTGAGTTAAACTGTGCTGATAGCAGCAGTATATTCTCTGGCCCTAAATTGTTCTAGTTTGTTCGTGTGCAAGAGCGCATCCAATCTCAATGACAGAGTTGCTCACTCTGCTTTCATATCATAAAGAAGTCCATAAAGGGAGATGAAGTCCTTAATTGAATAGATTAGTTCATTTTCAGTGTTTGTGTGTTGTGAAATTATGTGCAAGTGCACAAAAATATTCAAGTGAGGAAGATCTTCCCTCATCAACAAACTCCTCCTCCACAAACCTTTCCCTTATTTTATCTGCAACCTCCTCCCAGGTTCTACCGGGGCGAGGCAGCCTCACATAAAAATTGATCAATAAAAACTTTATTAACGTGGTAAATTTCAGCACAATTAATAACAACATCCTGTGAATTGTTATGGAGCATCTGCTATCACAAACTCCATTAGGAAGCATCAATATGCAGTTCGCAATGTTGCACCACATGGCTGTGATCTTGTTTTTAACATTGAAAAGAGTGATGATTGACAATGTGGTGCGGCATCTATTTTTCATGCACTACTGCATCAGGTGGTGATGAAATGAAAGAGAAACAGTACAACAGAGAGAAAAGGGCTGGAGGGGAAAGGGAAGAGAGAGGGGTGCTGCTGGGTGCCGGCAAGTGGAGGAGGAGAAAAGGCATGTGTGCCAAAAAAGAAGAAAGGTGAAGAGGAACGAGAAAGAGAAAGACAGAATATGATTACATGGAACATGAGTAGCAAAAATGAAAATGACTGCTACAGAGGAAGGTTCGGAGTAAAAGCCAGAAAGAGTCAAGAGAACAGACGGAAGATGAAAGGCAAAGAGATGGAGGTCAAAGGAGTCACTCACACATGGAAGATGGTCTTCTGGTCTCCCACCACCTCGCCGTCTCCCACGGTCAGGGTGTCATAGCCTCGCTCCAGGTCAAAATCCTCAAATGTCAGCTTGATCACCTAGACAACAGCAGGGACATCGCCAAGACAACCATAAGCGACAGACGTTTGAACGCTCCCTACACCAGGTGCAGAGGAGAGACCCCTTCCCATCTGTGACTTTCCATCCCTCTGTCCATCAATCTATCAATCTCCTCTGAATATTTGCCCAGCTCATTTCCATTCACACATATGTACCAGCTGTGTGTATTCTATCGAACACATCTGTGCTTTACTGGTGTCAATTTATTTCCTTTCTTGTAAATACTCACATACGTGACTATGAGTTGTATACTCTGTAACATCTGACTTTCAGTCTGTTGATTATAAACTCTCTCCCACTAATCAAATATCTGATTGCCTTCCAGAAGGTCTGCATGACCCCTACTACTTGCTCATCAAATCAGCAGGTTGCAGACGCGCTTGTGGCCTATTTAGCCAGACTTCGAATGACTTTAAGAACACCAGGGAGATGTGGCATGGGACTCGAGGTTGTCCACAAGGTGAATATATGCATCATAAAGGTGACACAAAAGTTTTTAAAGATTTATGTACTGGATTTTAACTGCGAAGAGGAGACAAAAAACACACACACACCTATTCATTTCATCTAATTTCTGTGGTGCAGGTGGGAGTGTGGGAGAGAGGGTAAGAAAAACAATAAGTGTGCTGTAGCTGAGGGAAGCAAGGGACAAGTCAGATAAAGACAGACAAACAAATAAGATTTGATTACTATAATCCAAAATGTTGATATATAAAGACATAAAAAGCAGGGGTAATATGTGAGATTAATATATAAATTTAAAAATAGCAAAGCAAGGAAGGACTGTCTTTGTCTCCTATTTAAAATTAGCTGTTACTGATTTCCGCCAAATTCTTAATGTTTTCAGAGGGCTGAGAGAGCAAGGCCTAATGAAAAAGCTTATATAAATGCAAATTGCATTCTGTCCTATGTTAAACCCAGTGCCTAATGAAAATTGCCAGGGTGGAGAGAAGAGATGGATGGTGTGTTGGCAAAATAGGTCCGATCACTCAATAAATAGAGTTTCATACCACAAACGCACCTCACATCTGCCAGCCAACAGGTGAGGCAGAGTGGGAGGAGGAATAAACAAAAAAGGAATAAAATAACAGGAAGTATATATATAAACTTTATGTTGTTTGGGATCTCTCACGGCATGTCTTGACATTTTGGTTGTTTTGGAACGGAGACCCTTGTGTCCCCGAAGCTGACGGATAAACACTTGAAAGATTGTCAACTAAAAACAGCTGCGTTCAGTACCTTCAGGATATTATGAAGGAACGACGCTTGTCAAGAACCCACATTAGTCATGATGTCATGAGGTGGGATTTAGAGTCTAGCAGCGCTGTGTCACATCCCACCCACCTCCGTATGCAGTTCTGCCTCAGCCTGCTGCCTGACCTAACATCTCCTCTGGCTGGGCCTGTGAGGACGGGCAGGAATAGAAGCCCATTACAACTCTAAACAGAAAGAACAGCCTCGCTCCATCTTCATCTGGACCAGACACAGAGCGAGAGACAGCCCAAAGCACCGTTGTCTGTTTCAGCAGGCTGCCCGCCGGGTATACCCAAGGGTGTCTGTGTGTGTGTGTGTGTGTGTGTGTGTGTGTGTGTGTGTGTGTGTGTGTGTTGTGTGTGTGTATGTGTGTGTGTGAGTGGGTGAGTGTGCGTTTATACGCAGCCAAGCAAAAGGTGGGGTTGGGTGGTTGTGCGTTGTATCGGACTACCCCTTCTGCCTTCTGCCTCTCACCTCACACAGCCTCTCCTTCGCTCGGCGCAGCGCAATAAGAGAACAGATTTGTAAAACCATTTTGTTTGAGTTCAGAGAAGGATATTTGGCAGGGAAGCAGCTGGGCGGCCTTGAACACAACTCCAAAGTCAATGGTCTGAACAGAATGGCTATGACACTTTCATGATATCCTCTGAGCATGCTCTCAAAACCACTCCATTACTCTTCTGACCGTTTTTACTCTCTTCTTCTCTCCCTCACCACAGGTGTTCCTAACAACTCTCTTTGTCTTCTGTTGGCTCAGCTCCACCGTGCTTTTCCCTTTCATTTCCCTTATCTCTCACATTTTTCCATGGGAGACCTTCTGTCACATGGTGTGTTTAACAGCCCCCTGAATGTCCTGTAGCAATTATAAAAGTATGAAATGAGTCATGTGTGCCAGGAGAGCCTCCTCGAGAGTTCCTCCCTAACAGGTGCAAAAACACCAGTGAACTCCTGTTTTATTTTGGGTATTTTTTGCTGGCAGCTAAACACACCACTTAAGACACCACTATATCAGGCGATTACTGTTGCGAAGCTAAATAAGTGCTCCACACTGTTGCTTAGAGGAGCTATTTGTTAGTTTTGCTATTGCTACATAGCCAGCATTAGCATTAACAGCTGTTTATTTAACAGTCTAGAAGAAATGTTGCAAGTGCAGCAAATTTCTTCAAACTTCATTCCTTCATTCATTCCTCTTGTCTTGTAAACAAAATCATGGCTGAAGCTCTTGTCAAGCGACAATCACCACCAGTCACTCCGAGCAAGACCCCACATTTGGTGGCAGAGAAAACTTACAAATAGCCCCTTTAAACCCCAGGGTAATGACTTTTACCTTTGATGTGTCTGTGGCTGTGATGACCCAAGTGCAGTTGGCATTGTTGTCATACTGGACTGGGTAGTTCGGAGATGTGATGACACCACTGGGTCCTCGCAACTGCCCTCCACACATCGGTGCTACGGAGGAAGACACAGGAAGAGGCAGATGTTTGATCAATGAAAGTTTAAAGACACAATTTCTCATTTATAAACCGCAAAATCTGTAGTGTGTGTCAAACCCTCTCCTGCATTGCCTTCTAAATCCACAAGTCATGATGCTGTTTAGCTGCTAGTTGTGCTGAGTCACTCCTTCACCGTCTCAGCCTCCACCTGTCAAGGTTTCTTATTACTCTTACTAGCAATTGTATATTTTGCCTTCTGCATTATATATATTTCATATTTTCCTTGTGTTAGCTGTGTTGTGTTCAAAAACAACCTGTGGGGGTGTTCAAAACTCTGAGCTCAATCTTTACCAAGACGCATGGTTGGCATCCTATAGAGGATCCTAATGATGACAACCGCAAAATACAGCTGTGCAACCATTCAAAATGCATTTGCTTAACTTTAAGTCCCGTCAGTGTTCCTGACTGAACTGCAAGCAAGCATCACATTTGAAAGCTGAAGCTGTTTGGCAAGTGGTTGGTAAATTAGAAAGAGTAAAGAGCCATCTAAACAAAATCATCTGCAGTGCTCTCTCTAAACACTTAACTTGCCAATTTAGTGTAGCACTGTGAAAAAGAGATTCAATCAAACATATAAATCACACAAGTCTAAAAGTCTAAAATACACTGGAAAGAAGATCTTTTTGTAAATATTGTCAGGCTGTGTAATTTATTATAACAATAAAACAAACTAGATGATATCAGACTGTCTTTATCTTCCTCTGCTATAGTTAAAATGGCTCGCAGTACACAAAATACAGCGGTTAATATGGTTGGAGTACCTGTCAAGCATAGTTTTTTGGAAACCTGATGGCAAAAAAAAAAAAAAATACATACAACAAACAGAAATTGAGTATCAAACTTTGATACTGACATTGAAATGAGTAGGTGAGCAGTTTGCAAACCATGTTTTAAAGGACAATGTGACTTTTCCTATCAAGGCCTGAGGGCATGTACAAGGCAGAACTATTCAACACCCACTCAAATTAAAGTAGAATTTCTAATGAGTAATATGAGGGAGGTGAGTGTGTATGTGGGTAGGTATGTTGGGGACAACCTTAAAGTATTTGAAAGGGCCTGAACCAGCTACCCTGATTTTAATGAGTTACGTCTACAAGAGGTCCTTCGGGTGCTTGAGCCCCACTCAGTGGCTCTATGCTCCACCCCTCTCCCACCAGATCACTCCTATTGCATTGTAAAAAGAACTTTGGCGAAGCTAAAGTGAGAATAAAGTAATTAATACGAGTTGTTCTGACAGTGAGGGTGACCTTAAGGAAAGTAATACAGCAAAGAGGAAGCCAACTGAAGCTATCACATCCCCTCCTATTTTTCTTTAATCATGGGGATCATTTTGCCTGTTACACACGCCACCCTGTGTGTTCGGTGACAGACACCAAAGTGCAGCAGGCTGACCAGCAATCAAAATCCATGACCAAGAAGAATTGTTACAGCTCAGTGTGACCAGAAATGTGAATTTCATATTAAGAGAATGATTTTTTTTTTCCCCCAGAGCTAATGATAGTGCTGTTCATTTTAATGATGACTAATACTAATTTAGGTTACAGATCTTCAATTATTCCTGGCTGATGTTTAATCTTCATCGAAACAGTGTGAGGCAAGAACAAAGGCACAGTGACAAAAGGTTAAATGAAGATGATGGAATGTGGTATTTTTAAAGGGCAATTTCACTGACAGTTTTGCAGATCTTATGTCAATCTTGAATATTTCTTTACATAAAACAGAAAACCAGCTGACGGTGATACTATGGCCTGCACTCAAAAAGGATCCATCACTTTTTTGTGTGATTTTCTTTTTTTTGTAGTTCAAAGAAAAACAGAAGACAAAAGTGTCAGAACTAGGCCTTCATCACTGTGTTTGATGTCATAAAACACCAAAACCTTTTTTTTTTTTTTTAATCCAGGTGACTGACAGTGTCTTAGTTGAGACGAAGCACAATCCCCCCACCAATATAATCCTTCTGAGATCATCAAGAAAGAATGGAGGTGCTTGGAGAAACAACATTGGCCTGCAGGTCACCTGAAAGTGGATAAAATGCGAAAATTCTGCAGGTGATTACATTAGACAAATCTCACAGAGATGATGGTGTTCAAAAGCCCTAATTAGGAAACTGGTAGAAAATGGGTCACATAGAGGTTCCTGCTGGGGATAAAAGTAAACATGGATGAAAAATCTCCCTATCGGTAGGCTATGTGTATTTGAAGGAAAATAATGGTGCACAGTTATTACAAATTGTACAGTTCTGTCAATGACCAACTTACCTCAAGGATAAGTTCTGTTAATGCGCTTTCTGATGATGTGATTTATCAACATGTCAACCTCAGTATAGGCAGGATTGTTTGGCTTAATTACTTAAAACTTTTGAGTTATCACTCAGCAGTTACAGGGCCCTTTTGGAGGAATGACAAAGCATTTGGTGCTGTTCAATCAGTGAAACAAGTAACCAACCACTGGCACACCTGCCAATTTAAACCTGCAATTTGTTTTTCTCCTGGCTACTTGGGGGCAAAGAGTTCGAAACACAATATTGACATATCATCAACTTTTCAGTTGATATGGCCAATTTGTTAGCAAACTGTTGCTTATTCACATGTCCAGCAGTTATGGAGCAATAACATAATTCATTCTGAGTTGTGTGTTTCTGGCAACCTGACGAATCTAAGTTCAATGTTCACTCTCTTTTAGCTCTGTTTTTTAGTTTTATCCAACTCCTAAGAAAAATATGTTGCTCTTCAGCTACTAAATGCTCATGCTTCACCAGTTACTAACTGTGTCTGTCTGCCATTTGGTGTTGAACCAGTAGAGTATAGTGGGCCTTCTGCTGCCGAAAAGTTCTGTAGAGCTGAGGGGAGCTTTCATACTATCACATTGGTTCCACATTTTCATTTGATACATTTTTATTGAAAACACATCAATTTCAGCTGCTTTAAGGAGGAATGAATAGAAATAAGCTATTTTGTTTGGCTTGTGTTATCTACTTGAATCTCTCCTTTACAAAAGTTAGTGGTGGAACACAGAGCATATTTCAAAATATTTTTTTATTTTTGCAAATCTGGGCTACATAAGTAATTACAAACATGAAGCCTTAAATTGATCCTCTGTATTGAGTGCTTTCAGATTGGGACTGACAATCAGAACCCAGCTGAATTGAAACCAAAGTTAAACCCCAATAGAAAGCAATGCTTTAAATACATTTTGCAGTTGGAGGTCCTACCTACTAAAATAAAATACTAAGTATTTAGTATTTAGCTAGTATTCTAAACATGCCTTATTATTCACATTTTGTTATTGGATTTAGGATTTATTTTAATATATCAACATGTCCTTCTCCAAAAAATACACTTCATAAGTCAGATATCCATAAATGAAACCAATTATACTGCCAAAAATTAAAAAAAAAAAAATCACATTTAGTCTGATTAATTCAGTTCACTGAGGCTGAAAACTGAAACTGAGGGGAGCATGGGCATAAGTAGTACCATACAGCGAGGCTGACCACTTTTCCTCCCTGTCATAAATGGTCAGAAGTGAAGAAGACATGACTGATGGGCATCACTATGCCAGCATGGCTAAACAGCAGGAAGCAAAAGAATGCTGGGCAAAGGTCAAAGTCAGGCCAGTCACAGTGAAAATGGTGAATGAATCAATAGGAATAGAAAAGAGGAAAATAGACTGAGCATCTGCACAAAATGACAGCAGACTGACAGGCAAACACATCACAGTCAGGGCTCTGATTATGGAGATATAAATGGAGGTCACATTGTCCGTCTACACGTGTGGAGTTAACCCACATGACAGTCTTTACCTCTGCATATGGGCCGATCGTCACTCCAGCCTACGTAGCTGTCCGTCACTCTGAGGCAACTGATGCTCTTTGAGCCCTGCAGTTCATAACCCTCATCACAGGAGAAATGTACTGTGGCTCCTCGTCTGCAGTTGGGATAGCATACAGGGAGAGAAAACATCAGGACCACAAACCTTTCTTATAAAAATCATTATTAGGTAGAAAGAGTACAGATGAGGTAAGAGTAACAAGAAAAAATGTTTACTGGGAAAAAAATACAAATATATATATATAATTATTTTTTTTTCCGGCTGTGATTTCCAAAAATGCTGCATTGTGGGAGATGGATGTTACCCATTTGTCTGTATTTGACCACAGATAGAGACAATGGCTCTGACAGGAATGAAACTCCATAATCCCACCGGTAATATCACCATTCCACAGAGGCAGCCTATTAGTGTGCAGTGACTCAAATGGTAGCATATTTATTTTAGTGTACACATTTTTCTATCTGGTTTGGTTGCAGGGGCTTTATGGGCCATGACTTTGGGTAATGTGCTGTATGCTGAAGCACATTTCAAGATGCAGTACCTGATTTTGCTTTAGTACCCAACAGTGTCCCTATATTAAAACTAAACTGTGAACAAAGTTAAAGTCATTAACAATAAACTGGGAGTTCAGTTTGGAATAATGTTGGGGCTGAATTTTAAAAAGCACAATTTCACAGGAGACATTATGAAATGTACTTATTAATAAAGGTTGTCCCATTGCTACAGCAGTAAACTGTAAACATTTAAAAACTAAATTAAAAAAGAAGAACCTGTAATTTACTACCTCCAAGGAACTCTGCAAGTAGGAAGCATTCATTATTATTTCATTTTAACATAAGACAACTCAACCGACAAAAAAAATATTATACTGAATGTGAAACAAACTTCTTAAGAGCAAGAATAGTCCCATTGAAAATTAAAAATTATATTAATGGACGCAATAGCTTCAACGAAGCATAGAAAATAAATTACCTTGACATTTTTTTCACAGGCCTCTTGCAGTATAGCTATGCTGTATAGCTCAAGCCAGTATACATTAGTCAGTTATATACAGTAGCTAATATAGCCTAATATGTTTATCACTTGTCTCATTGGAAAGTCACTTGATGAGCATCTTTGCCAAAGAAAACTTGTATTATCTATCATTCATGTTGTGTCATTCATCCCGCTGTTGTTCAGGAATCTTTCATCTACTCAGTTACACTTGACAGTTAATTAATTGCTCCTGAAATCATTCTTCACTTGCATTTACCTGAAGTCTGAGCCTTTTCTTTTCCCTCGATCTGGGATCCCTGGGTCTGGACACATGTTGTGTCCTTGGGCGACACCCATCTGAGACACTAATGAGAAAAGACAAAAAAAAGGATGAAGAAAGGACAGATTGTTCAACAAAAGAAAGCTTAAACAAAGTTTGTTTATTCTTAAAATGTCATATTTTGCTGGAAAGGAAAGGAAGAAAAACTAACATAGATATAAAAGGGCCTATGAAAAATTTACTGGACATGCATTTGACAGGCAGTAGGATACAACATGTGTTGCCCATATTGCTCAAGTTTGATTAGATGTTTAGGTGAAGGTTCGTTGCCATCCCTGCACACAAGGCTATCGCAATCCAGACTGTTCTCATCTGTGGTTCTTCGAGGGTGGAATGAGCTACCAAGTGCTATCAGAGCAGGAACGTCCCTCTCCAGCTTCAAGAATTTCTTGAAGACTGATGTCTTCTGAGAACACCTACTCTCCTCAACACCCTTACATGTCTAACTAGCATTTACTATGCACTTTCGCTTAAAAGCGTCTTTACCATCTTTATGTTTCAAAAAAGAACATAAAAAGTAGATCAGCTATATCACATCTTGTTGTTATGAAATGTTTTACTTTCGGCCCTCTGGTGGCCAATAGTCACTTAATGCAGATTTATCATAACCAAACAAATTTAAGGTTAAAAGGCTGATGAGTGGAATAAGTTCTAACAGTTCCCTTGGCTTTTTCATATTGTCACAGGTGCTTGATATTTGCACTGCACTTGCATATATCAACTCATTTTAGCATACCTTGACCTGCTCAACATTTTTTTTATTTTACCAAGAACATTTTATCCCAGAGCACATCCCTGGTGGTGCTCCGTTAAATCATGTCACAGGGTGCAAAACAGTGGAAGGCAAAGTGCCAGAAAGAGGTCAAATAAAAACTTGGCCAACCAGGACCAGTAACCATTTGACTGACTGGGAGGGGTCAAAGGTCTTCAGGGGCAAATCAATATGACACCTGCTCATTGGCCAGGGTCCCAGTTTGAGGCAAAACGGCAACAGATTTAAAACAAGGCCCCACTGGTGTCAGCACTAGTAAGGAAAAGAATGGAAGACGGAAAGGATGACACAGGTTTAAGGTTACTGTTGAATAAACAGAAGAGGAGACTGTGAATGTCAGGCTTACTCTAATCTTCATAGACGATACTGTATTTTGTCACATTCAAAAACAATTGATCCCTACATATAAAACAAAAATCATATGATTAGATTTTAAAGAATTCAATGCAAAATCAGTATTTGGTTATAGCAGCAAACAGTGAGGTATTGATGGGGATCAAGTCTGGCAATTCATCTGCTGAGAGGAGGGTTTGGAGTCACTCAATCATTTAAAAGCATTGGAGAGAGAGTTTTTATTTATCAAACATTTGGTAAACTTTGCTTTAGATGTGAAGAAAATACTAAGGACGCATTTTTGCATGTTACAGGATGAAACGTTGATATATTTTTAAGGACTAATTATTTGTTGAGGTACAAATAGTTACTAACGATTTTTTAAAAATAATCGAAGTGATGAACTTAATTACTTATACTTGAAAATAATGCCTGTCCTTCCATTAAGGGTCACAAGCAGTCAAATAATTTGGAAATACTATGGAGAGGGAAACGTAAAGTGGAAGAAGGTAAAGTGAAAATAAAAAGCATTAAGGCCACAATAATAAAAGGAAAGAAAAAAAAGATTTTTCCAAGAGACATACAGATTAAAAGCAGAGGATAAAGTGGGAGGTAGAAGTGGATAAAATGAACTGAAAATGGCCTTGAGGCAGGATTAGCATTAATGCACCTCTTTTTTGTTAAACAGGTTGTCCTTAAACCCTTTCACATCCGTCTCTCTGTGCCACTCTAGTCAGGTGACTCATAGCTCTCAAGCCGTTAATATTCCAGATGTTCAAATAACGCCAAATGGGATAATGAACAGTGAACTCAGACAGAGGGTGAGAGAGAGCAAGGGCAAAGGAGGCTGCTATGGCGAAAAGAGCAACCAATGCAATTACTCCTGTCCATTTGCCATTAGAATGGCATCTCTAGCACAGACTGTGTGTCCTTTGTGTTTGTACCTCTTTCAACAGTCAGCAGTTACCCTTTTCTCTTGCCAAGGAGTTCTGAAAAAAAACTTTTAAATGACTTTGACCAAGAATTTAGAAAAGGTGAAGAGAAGAACAGGACTGCATCTCCCAAAGCTAGGTGCACATGATGTGGAGTCAACAGGCTGAGTCACTGGTTCAGGGTTTTTTTTTTTTTTCTTTCTTGTACAGACCCTTGAGTCACTTGTATTAATATTTTTTTTTTTTTACAGCAAAGTTGAATGTTCATCTTCTGCTGCAGTTAAACTCACTGCTTATCTTTGAGCAAAAATGTTTAAGGCCTTAGAAACATCACAGACTTATATCATGATTGGCACTGATGTCAGTCTGCAGCGCTATGAGAAAAAAGGAGACATCAGCTGCCATTGCCAGGGCCAAGGAGAGAAGATATAAGATTTAAGTTTTCTTAGAATCATTCGCTTGTTTTCTCCCTTGATAACTCAGTGGCCACTGCCTTTTAACAAGTGAAACTATCAATTAGTCCAGTTTATTTGCAAAAGACATATGGTAGTCAAGATTTGTAACTTACACACTGATATCTTATGGTGGTTGTCTTTGCTAGGCAACATCTTCACACCTCGGGACTTTAGCTCAGTCATCTTCTTCACTGTAGAGGAAAGCAGAGCAGAGAGACGTGCAGGGTATTAGACAAGAGAAAGTGCCATAGCGACACCCACACATACATTCCCATACATTAAGATTACATTGAAAAAAAGAGCTCAGTAATATGCAATTTCCTTGCATTCTTGTGAAATGAAGAGTGAAGGGAACAACTTTATTATTTGATTATTAGGATTAGAAGGCAGAGTATGTAAGGAGCAAAATCACTCATTTCAGTCCAATAAAGAATATGGAGTTTAAATTACCGAGATTCCTGATAATGGCGGAAAAAATAAAAAAAAACAATGTCATCGCTGCCTGCAAAGTAAGAGGTTCATCTAAATGCATATTTATTCACCAAATTCAAAAACACCATCAGCATTATCTGTGCACCCCTTCACACTCACCCTATTTAATTACTTTGATGGTTCCTGACAATGGAACTTTACTTGTTTTGCACAAATGTGTTTTGATCCTTTACTTAGTTGCATCTGCATTGTAATTCAAAACTAATATGAGTCATGTGTCAAAAAAGTCTGTTTATTGTGTGTCTGGAAGAAAGATCACAATGAATAACCTCTTTTCAGATTGTTTACCCTGATTACAAAAAGGAGGGGGAAAAAAATCCCCTAGTAAAGAACCTAAGCTGTTAGGTGCAGGGGTTGACTGGGTGGGGGTTGGTTTCTGTGCCATATACAATGAAGGACACTGAAGAAGAAAAGATACAAAGCTAATGAAGATATTCAATCAGCATTCATTTCATCACTGCAACATGCTGCTGCTGTGGATTCATGGGAACTCTCATGATGAGAATGGCTGGTGGGGGTGGGGGCTAGTGGGGGGGTGGTTGAGATGGAGTCAGTGCTTAATCTAATTAAAGTATTAGTCTCCTGTTTCTCTCTGATCTTCTAAACATATTTATCGAACATTGAACCTGTAATCCCATAGGCTCGCCGCCTTTTCCTTTGCATATTCTTCATCCCTCTCTCTCTCTCTCTCTTTATTTTTTCTCTCCTCTTTTTGTCTCGCCATTGCCTCTGAGATTCCCAGCAGCTGGCTAGAGGTGAGATCCTTAGAGATCACCTTTATTTTGTGGATGAACTAATCCTTTTTCCCTGCTCATCCATTCAGAGAGTTGACCCCTGAACCCTCTAAGAGTAATGGGACGGGAAATGGATGCACAGCAGAGAGAGGCTTTTCCACATGCCTGTGTGTTATATATATTATGTGACACTCCAATAAAGAGTCTGCAAATCTTGTTTTTCTGAAAGCAATCACAACTATTGTGCCAAAATAGTAACATAATTTCTCTTGCTGCCAGTACAATTTCAAAACTTGCAAAATCTTAAATTATGATAGAGAGTGATCATTTATGGATATGTCAGCTCATTTGCACTAGAAACAAGATGAATGATGCCAGTCTACCTCACAGATGTTTTTTTTATTGAATTTGAGAAGATATTGATGGTTTTTCTGTTCGGGTCTCACACTTCATTCCCTTAAAAGCAAGAATGTGCTGAAGAGATTTCATGGCCATCTTTTTCTTGGATCATGAGATACATTTTGTACAAAGTTCGGGTTTTGGCCTGAGGGCGGCATAAGAGGAAAGCTCATGGAGTTTTGTTGATATCTTTGCTATTAGGGGCTGTTGATGACTAGATTTTGTTATTTCTTGCAAACATATGGATATTATATTATGATTTTGGCATTCGAGATTTCCAAACTTTGCTGATCCTTCTGAGAAAAGTTAAACCTGCCACACAACGAAGTTGAGGTTGTGATCTGAAGGTGGTCAATCATAAATGATTCAAACTATGAAAACATCTCATTTTCTTACCTTGGTACTGGGCGCTGAAACCTCTCAACTTGTGGTTGCCATCAGAGGTAAAGTGCAGTCGAAGCCAGTTCTTGCTGCTAATGATGGGTGAGGGAAGGTTGGGGCCAGTGAACCTGTAGACACAGAGACAGAGAGAAGAGCGCCTTACATTATTAGCATATTAGCATATGAGCGTTTTAAAATGCAAATACAAAGGTAGCGGATTGCGAATTGATGTAAGGTTTAGCATAGCATGTACACTCATAAATGATTTCAGGTTAAGGTTACGTTTCCATTAATATCTGTAGCAGCTTTATCAGCACTGATACACATGGACTCAGCTAATGAATCTGTTTCAGGTCATTTCAAAGTCATCATAGATATTTCATTTAGTTTAGTTATTCAAGGCATGAAATGTTTACCCCATAAGATATGAGTACAAAATGTTACTGTGTTAGATATATTTAACTGTATGAATTACTGTAATTGATGCACACGTTATTTCTTATGTGAAAATAAATATATAGAAATTAACTTCTCTATCATCTGTTATTTACTCTATCATTTGCTACTGCAAGAAAGTAGCTCTGCTTGTGCTTCTGTTTTGTAACATAACCCAATTATGCAATCCATCATGATTTCCAATAAAGTCAAGTCCAATGGCAGACAATATATTGTAGAGGCTGGCAGAACCTGCCAGTCTTTCTGGTGATTGTCCTGTTTGTTTATGATAATTATACTAATGTTTAAAAATTAATGTGGCCGCGACTTAGAGATGTTAAAATGCTGCACCTTTGAGATCTATTAAAGGGAGGGTCTAACACTCAAGGGGAATTGTAATGTTAACGACTCTTAACCAAACTGTAGCCCAATAAAAATAATGGGACCAGGAAAGACCAGCTTTGGCATTTGCAGAGAAAGGACACTCCATTTATTGCTTTGCAAAAGGCAATAGTGAATTATACTTCACAAACACTTACAGTGCCTCCTGATCTGTATGCTAATGAGGGCAGTTGCTTACCAGGCATCTCTCCAGTTGTTAAAGGCAAAGTCATTTCGGGACACATCATGTTTTATCTCGAAACACACTAACACAAGCGTGTGCACGTACATGCACGCACGTGCGCCTGCACACACACGCACGCACGCATGCACGCACACACTAACACTTGGGACAGTATGTGCACCTATACCCTCATGCACACATTCATATAAGTTGCATTCATACCAATTCCCCAACAGTAAATTACATTTCCCCAACTGTGTCCACCTCATCTCCCCTACCTACATATCTGCTTCACCCTAGAGAGTAGACGCAAACTAAGGTACACCTCCACCCAACCCTCAGTGACACCACTGGAAAAAAAGCCAAAGAGATCGGAAAGTGAATTTTGATTAAATAATTAACAACAGAGAAAAAGACTGAGAAAGGTAGGAGACATTTTTTAAGATAATAACTAGTCTTCTTTGAATGCAAAAATATTTTTGTGAACTTGTGTCACAGGGGCAAAAGAACAAAACAGCTGTAAACATACAGCTCCAACCAACAACAGACAGGGATCTACCATGAAGAGATACATGACTGACTGCAATGTAGAGCTCTCTTAGGATCAATTAAAAGCACGTAGGTTTCTGGATGTAGACAGAATCTGTTTTTTTTGTTTGTTTGTTTTTTAATGAAAACAGACATTCCTTCATTTATAAAATAAGCCACACTGTTCAGTAGTTCAATTTATTAAGCTGAACACAGACTCACGTCTAGGGTTTCAGGAAGAGCCAGAGAGTTTTAGGAGGCATAGTAGGACAAACCACAGGCGAGAAAAAAGACAATGAGAAAATGAGGAAGAAATATGGCGTATCAAAATGTCAGTGATTTGGCTTTTTCAGCCACACTGCAAGCAGACAAATGGAGCAGAATGTAGAAAAGTAATTATGTCACTGATGAAACCTTTAATTATTTCTCCTCTCTCCCATGACTGCTTTCAGCGTGTAGCTTGTGTGGCTTCCATCCCCTCACTTGTAGGTCAGTGAAGTCAATGACCTCAACCCTTGGTTGAGAGATTTCCATTGAAACAAGCTTCACTAATCAAACAGTTCGATTCTCAAAAGGTTAAGGTCAGGGTCGAGAGCACGGTTGGGGTTGACCACATTTCCTAACCAGATGAATGAGCTCCTTTTAATACAACCTCAGAGGCCTTCATAAAAAGCACTGTGTGTTTGGAGCGGGTAAAGATGTGTGTGTAAAATTGAGTGTTGACCAGAGTGAGTGTGAAACGTGCGTTTAAGTATGTACATTCCACAACACCCCTGCTCGAGCAACTGCACTACCCAGTGGCTATATTGCTGTAAATACTAACCCCTGAGTTCATCTTGTATTTGCTCTACACAACCTACTTTTGCTGCTTCTGATAATGCAAAAAAACTCCAAACACCAAATGATTTAACATGAGATATACCAACCCTCAGCTAGGTGTTTAAAGCAATAAAATTAAAGGTTTTCTTCAAATAGCTTTAGGTATAATTAGAACGGTTGTGTATAAATAATGGTAAAGAATCAAAAACAAAACATAAAGTATATTCCTTATACTCTCTTGAATGCCTTTCAAACAGGGCCAGTTACTGCACCATATATTCTAAACTCTCTAAAGACAAAAAATAGAAGTAAATATCCCACATCAATTCATTAACACACGCTCTTTGTCTTTGTTGGCGCTGGGTTTCTTTCTTCTTTTATTTTTAAACATGGGAATAATTAAGGTATTTATCTGATCAGATTATTATTTTTGTCCTTCCTTTCAGTGTGGCCTGGAGGCTACATGGCATAATGAAAATAAGGCAGAAATGTGAAGCCATGCTGTGTGACACTGGCCTTGATTTACAACGGCAAGTGCAAGACTGATAAAGTGAGTCAGCATGCCTCAGGGGGATGTTTTATCACTTAACAGAAGGAGGGGGCTCATGTAGGGTCTGGCACATGTCCGTTTGGAGTGATACTAGTCGGACAGAGAGCGCCAGAATCACCTCTGGCTCTAAGTACATGGCTGGGACCTGCCACAGCTCAATATACTTGGTAGCAAAGCTTGTGCCAATGGATTACAGTATATGACCCCCCCCCCCCCCCCCCCCCCCCCACCCCCACCCCTGATGCACATACAAAGGCCCCCAAACACCAGAGCCAACTGCTCTTTTCACTTGTGTTGAGTTACTCCCCTTTTCACCATGGGGACAAATGAAAGCGGCCTTTTGAATTAAAGCGTAATTTGAGCTGGAATCAACTTTCATTAACACGCTACAATAAAGCTAAAGACTGACTTCAGATTCTGATAACTGTGGCAGTGGCAGAGGATCAGAACTGATGGATATGCCATTAAGGATTAGGCGATTAATAAATATGGGATAAGGGATGAAAAGACCACCATAAATATCATTTTGACCCAATGTCACCTCTGCCTTTCCCCATTTCATGGTCCACCCCGAGTTTTTTGCTCTGAACATTAAAGTTTTGGGCTGAAAGTGGCCAAGGGGAGCAACAGAAAAACTCCTGAGCAGGCTGATGGAGGTCTGCTGAAGGGTGTTGTAGCTACCTCTACAGTTCCTTTTCACCTCACCCCCTCGCTCTCGCTCGCTCTATCGCCGACCATATTAGATTTTTTGCAGAATTGTCTTGAGAGTGCGGTGCTAAATCAGTTTCCATTTCCAGGCCCCAAAGCTCCACAGACTGAGTCAAACTTTTGATGATTGTCCAAGAAATGTATTTTGGGCAAAGGCAAGGTGATGGAGGCAGGCAGTGGTGTTCTTGACTGAGGGGGCTGAGCTTTGAACCACACTCTGACACACACACGCACAGATGGGCTTCAATGCAGCTCTTTTATTCAAACTGCATGATACCAACACTGATAAAAAAGTCTGAAATGGTAACACAACCTTTACAAGCAACATCTGATTTGGGTGTATCTGAAGTCTGTTTCTTTTCCTGTCTTTTCATTTTCAAATTGTGATCGATGGTCTTAGAAATAGGCAAGACTAGTCCAAATCCATTTTACGTAACACAAGCATAGAGATACCTTCCATACTGATGTGAGGCGACTCATTAAATTGTTAATGCCTTTTAGGATTTAGAACAAAGGTCGTCTTCATCAGGCAATTCAGCAACCTTTCCTCAGTGGAATCAGCCTTTTTTCCGCTTTATATTCATCGTTTCATGTCTTCTGTTTTCTGTTCAAGGGGTAAGGTGTCAAATTACTCTATGCATAATCAGTCATGGGTGGAGTTTGGGTGTCAAAGGTGGCTAACTCCGCATTAGGATCAAGCGCATTAAATCACAAATTCATTCATCTGTTGACCATATACAGTATGTGTTCATGTTTTGGTGTTTGCACGCGTGCGGTGGAGAGAGGGCCGATACTCGGGGAAGAACATCTCTGTTAATTGCAGCTACTTAAGCAGATCAATCAGAGCTCTGCTCAGTATGCAGGTCCTGGTGCTTACAGCAGACCACGGGTCACTGTGACTTTAAAGCCAAAAGTTTTAGCATTTTAATGAGGCTATGTGAATTATAGCACAAGCAAGCCTATCCAGATGTACATGCAGACACGCATACATCACCACTAGCAAATATCCACGGTAAAAAAGCGGATACGGATATCAACACACACACACACACACACACACACACACACACACACCTTTCTCAGGTAAAACTAATCAGTGTGGAAGACCCCTTAAGTCCAGAATGGCAATATTAAGGCACTGGCAGTGGAGCTGTAGCTGTGACCTTCAGATGTAACTGAGACCAGACATACACTGGGGGTTTAAATGAACTACCAGACCCCCCCTGCTCCTAACAACATAGACATAGAACCGATTCATTTCTTCAAACAACAACCACCCAGGCAGTAAAAACCATCAACCTTACACTGTAAGTTAAGGCCAAAGTATTAAGAGAGGCCTTCAGGGCAGATATGTCTCCTGAGTCTGTGCTGCACTGGGCCGAAACTCTGAGTGCAAAAAACAAGGCACTGCAGAGGCAGTTGAAAACCACCACTGGCCAAGCCAGTAAGACTGCAGAGCCATCAGAGCCAACGTGCCTACTCCTCCCTTAAACTCCCTGGTCCAACAGAGCCTAAATGTCTGTTCTTCCTCTCTCAGCCCGTCATGTTTTATTCATGCACAGACCTCTGGCCCCATCAGAAAGCCTTGTTAAATCATCTGAGGGATTCCTTTCTTCCTCTTCCCACAACTCATTTTCTGCCCTCACAGAACATATAATATGGACACTGATTGAAAGAAATTTCCTTTTGGGAAGAACAATGAACCTGCCTTCATCTTGGCTCCTGTTCCCTTCTTTTTCTTTTTTTTTGAAATCTTTTTTTTAATTTTTTCACATTTCCTCAAGCCTACCTAGAAGCTTCCTGCAAATCCACTTTTTGTCTTTAGATCATTTTGAAAACAATGGAGATCCCATTGATGGTCAATCCCACCTTAAACTTGGGGATAACCATGGGTACAACTGCCACTCGAACAAACATTTTGCCATTCATAACCAGTTGTCAGCTACATGTTAGCTCCTCGGATTGCTTTTTCACAGACAGGAAACATGAAAGTAATGGTGCTTTGATTGATGATGTACTCTTCCGATTTTAATACCTATGCAAACGAAACTAAACTTATATAGGATACTCTGCGATGCTGTTTCATTGTCACCAAAGAGAAATGTATAGTAGCCACACAAGAAAAAGTCTATATGCTGAGAGAAGTGTGAAGTTTCCTCACTATGACATGAAATAGACATCAAACAATGTTTAATTTCTGTCAGGGATATCAGCATAGTTTGGGTCATGGCAATCATCTGTTAAATTAACAGTGACAGTAGAAAGACTGTCTGATGGCTGAAGAACAGGTTCAAGTCACGGCAGCTGCAATAGTTCTGGATGGTGCCGATGAATATAAAAGTGAATTTCTAAGGTCGATGTGGATTGCATTAATTACACCCTACATTATGTATATGAAACTCAGAATATATCAAAGGTTATCCAATAAAAATAGTTTTTCCTATCATTTAGTGATGGAGTTTTACTTGCACCTCACAGTTTGCATCCCTGGCTACACCCACAGCTCATGCTGTTGTATGAGCCCTGGAGTTTGTTTTGCTTTGATTTTGTTCAGTCACAACCTGTCAGATCATACACTCTTACAATTTCGAGCACATATTTATACCAGTCCATTCTCCAAAAAAAGTGGCCCGCCAGAAGAGGAGGGTGACCCCATTAATTCATCCACTGAAGTCAATTTTGAGAGAATCTGTCTACAGAGTTAATCAGGTTCCTGCATCCTGACCTTCAGGAGATGTTTTGCAAATAGGCATATAGACAAGCGGAGCAGAGACATAAACTCAAGTTGCTTAATTCTTGGAAGTAAAGAATTTAGTGCCACTTGTTCCACAATTGATCCCAGCATCAGTGTGATTTATTACTCTTGCTCAAAAAGTCAAGGTAGATGTAAGCAAAGTCACAAAGAGCAAAGCAACAGGACTGAACTGCTAATGAATAGAACAATATAGTGAAGGAACCATACAGAGCCTCGTGACTGAGAATGTTTGCCTTCAACAAAATGACCCACACAGGCGCAAATTACTTGTCTGACTGAAGTTGAAGCAAAATACACACACAGGCGTTTTCTAACTAGTGGCTATTCTCTCCATTCTTTCCCCTCTGTTTAATTCCTGTCAAACACAGCTGACACGTTTCACCATCATCGAAGGTTGATGAAGACACACACGGACTGTGCACACACCATCAATCACATCGCACTACTCAAAACAATATCTGTGCAGTTCTCGATGGGTGTAATCGTCTGCGGGCAGTATTGGATCCGTGGTTAACGGGAGAAAAACAAATGAGTTTCCAAGGTCACTCTTAAAAGCGGCAGTGATAATTGAGCTCTCCCTGTAGATATATCAAACACAACAATAAATGAAACGCCAATAATATCCTAGGGCCGATTACAGGAACACCATCCTTTTCTTCTACAGGAGGTTTGGGGAGATAGAAAGAAGTAAGACAGGCAAAAGCCACCGACGCAGTGTGATGAAAAAAAAAGCCATTTAGAGAACACTTGAGTATTATTTTAAACAAATAACCCTCAAGGCTGAAACGTGTACTGGCTACATTTAGTACGTACAATCCTAAGATCGTACTTCTCATTACCATCAATCCTCACTGAATGATTCGGAAGAGTGTCACTTCCATAGTTCAGCTAGTTACCTTTTCTCCCTCTACCGAGCAAGCCATGCTCTATAATTGATCTTTTATTTGCCTGTGAGCAAAGTCTAGGCGACAATGACACACAGAAACCAATCCCAATGACTGCAATACAAGCACTGAAAATACATGCTTCCTCCAAAGAAACCAAAAAGAGTAAAACATTTCCAATATGAATCCTATTTGGCCACAGCCTGATACAGCTCATATTGTGCTATGGAACTCTATTGTCATCCAAAAACTGTTAAAAACACATGAAAGTGCGATTCTGTTAAAGGTGTCTTGTCTATGGCATTTGTCTTTTATGATACTACCACTAGAGGTTACCAAAGTGCACTATATGTGATGTGTAGGATAGGACTGATTTATATCAGTAGTATTTTTTATTAGATATTTCCTATTGTTGTATTCATCCGTTTGTTAAAGGAACAGTTTGACATTTTGGGAAATATGCCTCTTCACTTTCTTGCTGAGAGCTCCAGCACCACTCTCGAATTGCTACGATAAATACAGTATGAAGCTACTGCCCAAAGCCTTTTAGCTTAGCTTAGCATTAAGCAGGGAAAAAGGAATAGATAAATTGCCTGGGTTACAAAATCCATGTACAAGCACCTTTAACCTCCTAGGACCTGGCGTCCACATATGTGGACCTCACATTTTGGGTTCTCTAGACCACAATACTAACTTTTTCTCAACAAGGGCCTGGTGACCACATATGAGGATATTATACTGCCACTCAGTAATCGAAATTTAAAACTAATGTCCTCATATGTGGACATTTTTTTTCTCAGGTCCCAATCAGCATAAATAGCAAAGAGAAATTAAAAATGCACGCCACGCAAGAGTTCGGGTCTTAGGAGGTTAAAGCTCATCAGTTAACACATTACATCTTGTTTGTTCAATCCTTATAAAGCAAAGTGTGAAAACGACAAGTCGAGGTCCCAGAGGTTAGTGGAATGATCTTTTTTCACCTGTTTTAATAATACGATTCAATATCAGATGAACTGTCCGTTTAAGATGGACATTCATGATACGGTGGACAATTACTCTCTCCCTTCCCTTCCTCATGTCTCTCTGTCTCACTCTTTGTCTCCCCTTATGGTTTGTGTATATGAGCTGTTCCGTTTTTCAAAGTGAGTCTGAGATGACGCAGTATGCAAGGAGACAGGTGAAACCATGCTAATGATATTGAACCTGGCAACACTGTCAAATCCCCCAAACAGAGCCGGCACATTGTATTCCCCTGATACCAGCGCATCCTGAAATAACTACATCATTGTGTTAGGAGAGAAGGATCTGTGGGGTTTTGCATTTATTTCTGTTTGTATTTATTTGAATTTGTGCATGCTTGCATATGCTTCAACATTTAGCATGTCCTCACCAGGCTGAAAATCATATATGCACAATACAGCACTCAAGAAGGATCATTCCTGTTCTCATTCCATTCCTCTTTTTGTAATCATCACTATCTACGAATTTTCCCCTGTATTGCTGATTTACGTTATTACTGTATCTCTTTTACATATGCGCACCAGAGATGAGTGCTGTCAGTTTCAGGAAATGCCCAATAAATGCATCATTTTATTATTTTTTTTTTGGGTCATGTGGACATTAAATTCATGCATGATTTAACATCAGCCCATTAGCAACAGCAACTTACTGGCAATCATAAAACTAAATGGCATATAAACCTATGTTGCTATACAATCTGCTCCTGTGCACTTTTTATAATGAAGGCCCTGAAAAGTGCAGAGTCAGAATTTTCCCTTTAAAACAATAAGCCCCAAGGCTCCCACGTATTAAAGGGTAGTACAGTACATAAAGGTCGACATAAAGTATAAAGCAAGCTAATTAACTACAAGTGGGAAAAATATACAAAGTAATAACGACAATTAAAATCCATCTACGTTTATTTTGAAGGGCTATTTGAGAGGAATTCCAAAGCTGTGGGGATTTTTTTCTCATCATTTAAAGGTTATTCTTTTATTTTACCTGTTCTTAGTAAACACCACCATAAACAAATCCTGACACACCAGTCTGCTTGAATCAGTACAAAATAAGAAAATAGTGTAGGAGACGATTAATGATAGGGAGACATTTTTACCACACCAAAGTGGTTGGGAAAAAAAACATCCACCACGTCTATACTTGTACATCATTTTTGGGTTCAATGGCTACTACCCACACACTTCAGTTTTACTATAAATCACCCGCTTCAATATACAACTGCTATTTCAGCTCTTATATGGCCTACAATGGTTTCCTTATCTTTCAGTATTGTTAGTTATCATTGATTTCTTACTCAATTCCCACTGTGCTGCTTTTTCTGGCATCTTTTCAGATAAACTCTGAAGAGTCTCTCTGTACAGAAATAAATAAGACTAAAACTATTTTCATGCCTCCGCTGAGCTGTTGATAGCACCAACATGGCCACGTTGTCATTTTAGTCAAGTCCATTTTGTTATGCTTGCACTTGTTCCAGTAACCAAATGCTCCCCCTTTACATCAAGGTGGGAGGAGTGGAGCAGCTCAGGTTGTGATTATGCAGTTTTCAAAACCTTTTTGGCAAGAAACTGTGCTCACATTACCACCTACTCAGACCACTTATAATCTTAAAAGTAAGCACATATAAAGCAATTTATGAGGCTTTCATTGGTGAAAGGCAAAAGGTGACCTCACAAAAAGCACGTAAGACACTTTCACGTATGCTGAATTGTGCATATTTTATTTTGATGGTTTCATCCAGTCTCCACTTAAATGATTATCAATGTACATTTTAAAATGCAATGAAGGTAGAGTCTGATTGGATGAATTATTATTGATAATATTTTCCACAATAATCTGTAGGATGTATAATGTTCTTTCCCTTCTAGAAGGTTGAATCCTTGAAGCTATCAAACAGGAGAGGCCATATCCCTGTTTTGTGGTCTCCAATTAATATGATGCACTCTGCATTTCTGTACACAGGTCAAACAGTGTGAGAAATAAGCAACATGTTAAAATGAAATACATTTTATTTTACTACTGCCTTGAGGTAGTTTTCATTCTGTGCATCATTACCCACAGACAGTAACTGTGTCCAGAAATATAAATCCAACTTAAAAAGGGACATTATCTGCTTCTGGGAGCCTATTTGAGGTGTATATTTGTGCCTTGTAACTCCTTGTAAAAGTAAAAGTGATTTTCCTATCCTGATTCTAAAGCCACATGTCCAGCATGTGGAAATGAGCCACTGAGACAAGCTGGGAAATGATAGTGGATGAACCCCAGATGGACATCTGGTGTCCCAGTTGCTCCCCTCTTTCATCTCAGCCAGACTCCTCGGTCCCTTGTGGTATTGCTGAGTCAATGTCCGACCATATTACAGTGCATATCTCTTTCCCTATGCCTGTATAAAGAGTAGAACTTCAATTTTTCAAGACTTTTCAGATCAGCATCTCACTCAGGTTGTGAGGATAGATAAGGGTTTTGAGAACGGCAAATGTGGGAGGAAGGAAGAAAAGGCAAGAGATGAATAGCTTCCGGGGGACATAGGGAATGGGGAATGAGTCATCCAGGCACCAAGACCTGCCAAAACCACAGACCACAACTTCCAGCTCCCCTTCCTTCCACCCTATCCCTCCTGCTGTCCACCCACAGTATTTTTTCTTCCCCCAGGAACTCCATATATTTGTTTTCCTTCAATTAGTTTGAGGGTCGCTGACAAAGCCTTTCTATTGTGCACCCATTCAAAGATTCTTCCAAATGCATGAACTGAAAAGTATGGGCTGCGAAACAAGACAGAGAAGGCCTTTATTCCACCGTTGTGTTCGCTGGCCCTTTGTCTGGCTTTCGCTGTTCGTTTTTTAGAGATTAGCGTTTGTTCTCTCTCTTTTGCCATCACTCCCTGTAATCCCTCCCTCTGTCTTACTCTGCTGCTCCATGCCTATATTTGGGACAATATGCAATGCAAATGGATGCCATAGTCAGTATTATCTGCTCTGTCTTTCTCTTTCTCAAACATGAGAGTCAGAAGAAAAGGAAAGACGGGGATGAGAATGAAATGGCTGTCAACAGTGTGCCTGTTATGTCTTACATTTTGGGGCTGTAACTGATTTAGGGTAGGAATCATGTATGTAGGCAGACAGTGAGGTGACATACTGTCAAAATTAGATTAGACAGGACAAGTGACAGAAAATCCCAATCCCAGATCCAGATGGCTGGCACTGCTCAGAGCTTTCATGACAGTTTCTTAGAGCAGCTGATGGGGATATTTGCTTAAGTCAAGCTAAGAAAACTGATTAAGATGTGGGGAATATTAAGGTGTAAAGTGGAAGTGGGCCAAGGTCCCTTCCATTACACAGCAGAGTGGAGATATTCACCCTGGCTGATAGAGCCCGATCTCTTCTTCCATTAGCCTTTATTGGTCTTGCAGTCCAAAACCATTTGAGGGATATAACATGCGTTCATACAGTGTTTTATACTCATATACTTTATTCAGTTTTAAAATATATTAACGTCTATCATGTGTTTGTGCTTTATTTTTTATTTCCTGCCCAATGTTAAGAGAGCGAGATTGCAGGTAAATATTAAAGTCATCAATCAAGTAAAGTGGGAAGAGAAAGGATGGAAAACACCTCCAGGTAAAAGAGAAGAGAGAAGAAAAGAGAAGAGTAGAGCTATCTTTTATACATCACCCATGACCACGAACGATTTGTCGTAAAACTACCATCCAATTAAAAGAGGACTTTCCATCTGCTTCCTCCTGAGTCAGCGCTGACCTTTTACCCTCCCCCCTCACCTCAGCCGTGATATATCCACCGTCTCTGCTCACTGCAGGTGTGTTACTATATAGATGATAGAAACAACCCAGTAACTCCCTGAGTTTATATGAACAAAACAGAACACAAGGAAATGTAATTGTGTGCGTGTGTGTGTGTGCATGTGCGCGTGTGTGTATATGAGTTTAACAACCACAGTTAGTCCTGACTGAATGTCATTACTCTTTGTCAGAGTGGTCTCAGATGATGACTAAATATAAAAAAATATATTGTACAACTAAACTATAAAAAGGCTTTACTTTCATTTTCTTTCAGATTATGAGCACAGGCATGTGGCACAAAAGCAGAACTGTACAACAACCATAAAAGCTTCCTGTCCATGTATGGCACTGTGGAGTGAGTCAGTGCTGGCTCTATTACATCTGTTTTTTGCTGTTGGTTAAATATGGCTTTGTATGAGTTCACAGTAATTGCCTGCACAGAATTCAGAGGCAAAACTTGTGACTGTGGGTCACTGTGCCTCCCAGCAATATATTCTGGTACATGTCATTTGCTTGTTTACATTATTCATCTTCACCGGTCTCAACAAAAAAAAAAAAGCTTTGCCTTGGGCAAAAATTACAGCAACTGCAGATCAGCTGAGGATACTTGTCTAAATTCCAACCATGCAGTGACGTAAAGCAAAAAAATGATGTAAAGTCAGCCTTAAATTGCTGCTTTTCACTGTCACCCACTGTCTTTTTTTTCTAAAGATAAATGACCCACTCGAAGATTCATTCAAAACAAAATGTCATACAAACAAGTGGTATGCTCTTTAAATCCTGTAAACAGTTGTTTCGCAAACAACACAAATAAATATTCCCATTGATCCTCCTTAATTAACGTACGGTGCTAGAACTCAAATCCTACTTATGTGCTTAACTTTGGGTCATTTGAAACAACAATTCTTGACTGAGATCAATTGTGTTTAAAACTACTGTTAACAAGAAAGAAAAACCTACACATAATGTAAGAGAGGAAACACTGGCTGCTCCCTTTGGCTATTTTCTCTCTGGGCTTATTTCAGACTTTTAATAAGGTATATTTGTCACTGGTATGATATTCTACTGATGATGATGATAATGATAATGATGACAAGGTTAATCACGATCCAGATGTGTGTATGTGCACTGTACATGTGTCTACATCGATGCTTTTAGTCGATCTCTGTCACTGACAAAGATACTCTCTAATGTAGGATATATATATATATATATATATATATATTATATATATATATATATATATATATATATAAAATCTGGGTCCAAAGAGGACAATTCAGTGGTTGCAGTATGTTGGCAGACACATCATCCCCCATCCTTATTCTCTCACTGTGTGGATTAATGAAACCTTAATAGCCCATGTCATTAGGCTGGGTGGCCACTGACTAGACTGCAAGGCCCTAGAGATCCTTTCACAATAATATACTATAGGCCAATGTACAGATATAAAACAGACTCCAGGCTGCTGCTAATACACGAATTCTATTCTTTTCTGTCCCAATAGATGTCCTTAATTCAGAGATGTCAATCATTCCAGGTGGAAACTTTGAAAGACAATGATGAAGCTTTGCCTGTTCACCCATGAATTCCATCTTCATCCAAAGGCTGCAAGCCGCTGATGCAATGACACTCAAAAAGGTGTAAACATGCTTTCATTTCACAACAATTACCCAGAGTCATTAGAGTGGAAATACATAAATCATTCCTTTGACATGTACTGCAGACACACAAGCACAAATCACATGAACATCAGCACACACAGTCATTCATGGACAACGACCTGGGCCAGGAAGGCGCACAAACACACTCAGACAAACAATCTCAGTGTAAGTTCTAACTATGTTAAATGACTGGTATTAATCACCCTTCTCTGTCTCCATGGTGATTATGAACACATTAATCAGCAGCATGTCTGCCAGTCAGATGTGAGCATGCCAGGCAGAACAAATGATGGAGGAGAATGAGTGAGATGAGAGGAGCGCAAGTGGAAAACACCGGAGGGAAGAGAGTGTTTTTTTTTTTCTTTGCTGTGACATCAAAACCAAGTTCATGCCACTATGAGTGGAAATAGCAAAGACAGAAGAGAGCGCAATAACAGCAGCTGTTCAAATATAGACGAGAGCTGCTTCATTATGCCGTGCAACCCACACCAGCCCTCTGTGGCCCTCAAAAACACTTATGTTGGAACACTCACACACCAAGATGCCTACCCCCTTCCACCCTACAGAAAATATCCAGACTGTAGTACCCTACATCTCCTCCGCAGGAAGGTGGAGGGGTTGTTGGTGTGTATGCAACATATGCAATACAACTTCCCTCAATCATAACACAATAACAGGGGATGTACAGTCAGCTAACCATTTGGTATGATTCACAATACAGGATTCGCAGTTACAATCACAATACAATACTTACAATACAAAGCTTGACACAGAAAATAAATAATAAGCATAAAATGTGTAAAAAGTTTCAAAAATCTTAATTTTCATGGTAGTTTCTGTTATAGAGTTTGTTGCAGGTGCAAATAATACTCTTGTATGAAAAGATAAATCGCCTGGTTTTCAAAGCAGATTCCTCTCTCCATACAATTTAACTAAATAATACATTCTTTGATAGGAATGTGTTCATAAAGAACAAATGTCTAAACTTGGTTGGACTAGAATTATCCAGACTCCATAGGCAGTCACAGACCATAATTTCTATAGCAGATAGTGGTGAATTGTGCTTTTGCAGTTGCATTTTACAATGTTCAGATATAACAATAATGCAAGCAGAGTCAATGGAAAGACGCCAACAGAGATAAAAAAAGAAGCCAAATTACTCTGAGAACCCTTGAAGTGGAGGAAAGACATGTCTGCTTCAACTTGAGTGGATAAGTATGGTTGTATGACGTAAGAGCAGACTTTACTGATGACAGCAGTGAGTCAAACCCTCCTGCAAGGCATCTGTATTAAGTTTATCCCTCACTCTCATATTTCTATTTTAAGCCACTAAATCCACTATTACTGGTCCATTTATGTGCACAAACACCTCGCCCTACTGTATACTGTATGTACAGACATGCGGGCATTTACATGCACGCACAGGTACAGCTGTAGCTGTTTACACTGGTGTTTAGTGAAAGCTGTCTGTCTGCTGTGCACCTCATCACTCAACTTCCATTCTCATCACTCAGACTATTTCATTTCGCAGCAAGCTTTTAAGTCGTCACAGGGCTCATCGACTCAACAAACAAACTTTATTAGCCTCTCTCAAAATAGCTTTAGTCAAAGTGCACTGTAATTGATATTCATTTCAACTTCAGAAGTTAAAATGGTAAAGCCCCATAATGAGAATGACAGCAGTAACGCCAGTTAATTGGGACAGGAGTAGCCTAATGGCAGGACAATGGCGGCAATGTTGTTAATTTCTATCTCATTAATATTGGAGCCCCAAGCAGGAAGCACTTAAGAGCAATCAAAAAGGTTGTGGGAGTGGATGTGTGGATGCAGTGGCTTTGATAGAAACTAAATCCGTTTTCAGTATATAATTCAGCAAATAGAAAAAATGCTCTTTTAGTATAATATATAATACCATTGTAACAAACAATTTTTCAGCAATGTATCCATCAGCTTACACACAGTGAAAGCTTGTTGCACTATGTATGAAGTGTCTTTATTAGCATTTAATTTCACAGGATCAAGTCTTTAGTATGTGGCAAAGGAACCACCAGATGTCTACATAGCCTCTTCTTGTCTATTAGCGTGTAACGTGACAGCTGAGAGCCAAGGGAAAGGAGAGGAAAACTAACAACTATTATTTTTCTTCAGTCCAGCTCTTTCATGCTATGTTAAAGCATTGCAACATGCTCCATGAAATTAGGCACTGATCAGCTTTGTATGTGAAGATATGGGCAGGTGTCTCATAGAATGGACAAATGTTGAACATAATAAACAAAAATCTACTGGTCATTTAAGAATTGGATCAGAAAATCAGATTTATAGGACACATCATTATCATAAAATTGGAGGAGCAGTAAATAAATCTACATGGTACAGCATGTACTTGAGCTCCCCTATATTAAGACTGCATTATGATTAAAAAAAATATCTGTTAGGCATTTGATATCTCTTGACTATCGAGGCATCAAATACTGTATGCCTCAGTCCTGCCATGGTGAATGTGATTACAGTAGCTGTGACAGAGACCTTGTGTTTGCTGTCAATCAGAATCAGTCTTTCCCTGACAGGCAGAGAGCCTGCAGTAACACAGTCACACGGGGTAAAGTGCTGTATGTTGTGATCCTGAGTAAGAGCCCCTGAAGTCGAGAACTTGCCCAGCTCAGCTTTCCTAGAGTGAAACAGGTCAAAGTCACCAGAGGATAATTAACAAGAGCTGGGCATTAATGATTTGCTTCTGACAAGTGCATTTTCCCAGCTATCTACCTTGAGATACATGGAGTCTGAATCTTTTCTAGTTAGTCTTTTTCTGGTTAATTGGGGTTTGTATTCCTGATGGCTCTACTCCTACAGGAACTCTGGTACTGACAAAATGTATTACCCAAAAAGGACAGGGACTTTTGTAAAAAAACAATGTACTTCAGAAGTTGTAAAGATGAATTATGGTCTCACTCTGACAAATATATCTGTCAGTAAAATACGAGCACTTCACACCAAGTAGACGTAGAAGCCTGTTTAGTGTGGTTGGAAAAAGACGAGTGGAAATAGAGAATACTTTTCTTTAAACCCACAGGAACTGCAATTACTTGCTAGTCATTTCACCATTGTGAGGATGCCAAACAAGGAACACGGTTTGTCTGTAAACAAGGTATACAGCCAGACACCACGACAATGCCAGCCTGTTTGTTTGAACAAAGGTAATCAAAGGTGTTTCATCACTTTGAGCAAAACATGCGTCTCTGCACTGTCTAAAAAAGAGTAATGTTATATCTCTAAATGATATGACATCCTAGAAGCAATACCCAAAGCACATCATCAACCACCACTGACAGATACTGTATTTTAACAGCAGGAATTTGTGTTCTCAGGGTAAAAATAAAATCAATGATGTTTATTTGACACTGCCAAGCTGTTTTACAGAAATTCGTTTGAATCAAATATGATAATTTATTCATAATTGTGTAAAATATAATAGTAATAAGAAGTACTGTATATTTCCTGTGGACTGGAACGGAGGGAGCAAGTGGAAACTGGGACTGGGGCTGTGAACAACATTATATGAGACATATGCATATACAAGTTAAGTTTGGTCTTTCTTCCTCCTCCCTCTCTTTGCCTCATAAAGAAAACTCAATCACAACAAACAATCCCACTGGACTCAATTAGCTACAGTTAAATAAATGCTGTGACTTTCATGCCCTGCCCATGAGCACCCCCAAATATCTTCCCACTAAAAATACATCTCTTGTGCGTGTTTGTGTGTAGGTGCGTACAGGAATGCATGCATTTGTGTGTGTATGTGACTTTATGTTCACACTTCCTCTGTCTTGGGATCTGCCACGGAGCTCCCTGAGCAGCAGTGTGTGCTTGATAATTAGCCTCAAATTCACCACTTCTGTGAACACATGCCTGGGTTGGCAGAGGGAGGGCCGCCTCAGGGAAGGGTGAATGCTATGAGTGACTATCATCCACTACCCGTATCCAGTGACAACCAACAGAGCTCAAGTTTCAATGAAGTCTTCCCTTTTTATCAGTCTTCCCTATTAAATAGGTCCTGTGTAGGCTGTGAGGGAAAACAAGTGAACACACAGCAAACAGAGAAGTACGGACCAAGTACTACAGTTCCAAACCAGGCACATACAAACAGCAAGCAACAACTGGCCTGGTTTTGACCAAGTATTATGAAGGTTGACCTGACAGGGTCGCACATTCTTGTGACAAATCAAACTTCAGATCATCCAGATTGCATTCCACTTTGTTACAATCATTGGTTGGACAAGCATCGATATGTTCTGAAGCCTTTAAAAATACATTCATAGTGTCAGTCTAAATCAAATACAACAGTGATTGTCACACCGCACCTAGCTTGGTCCTCTTTATTTCCATCCAATTTAGCAAAATGCTATGCTGGAACAGAAAGTAACATTCAAAATAGAAATAAAAAAAAATGCTATAAGACAAATGGCTCTTGGTCTGTGGTCAGGAATCCTCCAGGGTCATGAAATAAGACAATAAATAAAGGGCAATAAGTGCTTTTATGCTTGTGTTCTTTATTTTCAAATGTTTCCTTCTTATGCATTAAAGAACAATTTCCTGTCTCCATCGTGGGCACCTCTAAAAATGAATCAAATAAAGCCACTTGAAAGTGGACTGCGGTACTTGAGCTGCTTTGGATAGGCAGCTTGCATCAGGGAGTGGAAAGTGAGGTTAAAAGAGGTGATGAGGCAGAAAGGATGAGAATGTATTGTGCATGAGAAAGCTAGAGTCACACTGGATCTTTTCTTCTCGTATGCCTTTGGAACAAAGTTTCACAGACGTGCACTGTGTGTGTTGTTTACTGACAATGTGGTGCATCATTTCCGGATGTTCAAATTCAAAACGAGTTACTGCTTTACTGCCATTTGGAGCTGTTGTAATAGGGTGTGTACACCCAAATCTGTTAACAGCATTAGCTTTTAATCAAGGATAAATGTTGGTTGAATTTATTCATTCATTTCATTTTACTGAAATGCAACTTTGCAACAGGTTGCAATTGGCACTCGGAAGCGGTAAGCATCTAACTTGTTCCCTGAAGGGAGACAAAAACAAACAGTATAAATACTTGTGATATTTTGAATGTATCTAACAAAGGGATACAAACACATAAGAAGGAAATAAAATGACTATGTTGTAAGCTATACACTGTATGCAGAAGGTGTAGAATTTAAAGAAGTTCAATGACTTGCTGGCTCACAGTATATCTCCAGTATGGTTTACATTTCTTTAAGATGACTATGCAGTGTGTGCGCAGTGATTATTTCTATACAATCAAGGTGAGGGCATCTGCCAAATATACTGTTTATTTCAATTAAGTGAGTAAAGTTACCTTCAATTTAGGTCAAGTGAGCTACATAGCATGTGGCGCAAATACTGGCTGTTATCCTGTACATATGTTGTTTGTAATTATATAATCTTCTATTCTATATTTGCTAAATTATCATATGTCTTTCCAACTACAGTGATTTCCCCATGGGATCATGAATGTTTTATCATCTCTAATCCAATTTAATTCTGACAAGGAACATCAATTGCTCAGCCCTTGGGAATTATGTATATTTAGTATTTATATCCCACTGTGTACACCCCACAAGACCTGGGTTCTATTGTTGAATGTTAATAATTGATAGACTCTGCTTTGAATCTGCTTATAGTACACAATGGTTAGGGTTCACTCTGGGACTGGACTAGGGTGAGACCGTATAAGAAAAGTTTACAAAACAAATTTTCTATTACATTCCTCTAATTGGACAATTTTCATTTGGTGTTATTAGAGTAAGGAAATCAATCTGGTCTGGCAGCTACAGTAGACACACTAAAATAAGAAATGAAATTAAGCTTCAAACACATTATTTGACCTTTGTCTGATCTGAATACCCTGTACCCATTACTTCACTTCCTCTCTATCCATCTATCTGCTTGCTTTTTGCTTACATTTAGTCTTACTTACTTACACAGTCTCTCAGTTCCAGCTGCCCTTCTGTTTCCATGGCCTTTCATCCTCAACATCCCTTGTTCAGCCTTGTACTGTGTCGTCCCCACACCCCTTTAACATCAGGTGCCAGCGTTTGCTGTCCTATGTCTCTGCTTCTCTGCCGTTTCCCTCCCTCTTTCCTTGCACCTTTGATGTCAGGACCACAGCTAAAGCCTGAGCTAATCTGCTGTGGGGCTTCCTGAGCCACAACCAGGCCAAGGGTTGGAATCGAGAACATGGCACATGGGCCAAAGGAAGAAAACATGGAATGAATGAAGGAAAAGAAGAACACTGCAGAATATTTATTTACATCCTCTTTAAATGTCTCGTATTTATAATTCAACCCTTGTGTCATTTTGAAAAACATGTTTCCACTGCATTTTTACTTTTACACTTCAAGATTTACAACATTTCAAAATAAAATGACATATTTATAGATGTGTTAAAATTGTATATTTTATATGAAAGACAAAGGGGACATTATCTGAGGAACCGGTGAGAGCATTATGGTGGTACGTATTGTGGAAGACACAATTTATCCAGTCTTTAGAAGACAAATACAATAGAATGGTTTACAGGAGGTCAATTAAAGATCCTGGGAAAGAGTGTGCTGTGAGGGGAGGTGGTGTTATGACGGGTAGAGAAAAGATTTTTTTTTTTTTTCTTTAAAACTACAATGACAATGGTATATGCTGTAATGAACTGGGGAAGAAAAGAACTAGAAGAGGGAGCGTCCAAACAAAGACTGGGTAAGCGAGCTGTATGAAAAGAAAAGTAAGGATGCTAGAAAAGCACTAAATGTATTAGCTTCAGTGTAGCCTATAACCAACCCTCCAATTCCCTCCCTATGGCTTCCACACCAAAGAAAAGGCAGAATAATCCCTCAGCAATACTATTTATCTGCCTTGCTCTGATGACGCTATTTATAGCTCATTAAAAGGGGTAAATATGCCTTTTCTTCACCTCTGACACAAATCATAAAAATACCCTTCAAAGTTAAAGCTCTATTAACAGGATCAAATGTGTAAGCAAAGGCAACTCAAACAAAAAGGGGAAAGACAGAAAGAAAGAACACAGCTCCCTGAGTCAAGGGTTATCCACAAACATATTCTTCAAATAAAATACTACTTTTTCTGCTTTATCAGAGAAGACACCTTTAAGCTCAGACCTCATTTTCATTCAGAATTCATAACCATGTGAAAGGATCAAAAAGTTTCTTCTCCTAAGTAAGGTGGCCTGCAGCTAATTGCACTGACGTTACTGGGGCTAATTATGAATACAATGGATGTAATGCAAGAGCACCAAGACCACTTTATGCTGACCCAGTAATTTCCCAACAGCACCACAAAAATCAGCCAATAATATTTCACAGAGATATCCTTGCCCTAAATACAATACACTGTGTATCTGCTGCAGCTAATAAACCAATTTCGGCATCAAGGTTTGCTCATTAAACAGTGAATCTTCCTATTTTTAATTGCATTCAGATGATGCAGAGATAAGAAATGTTCCAAAATTCAACTTGAGAACAGCAGTAGATTTATGGTGAAATATATGAGCAGACAGATGCTGGTCAATTTACTTTTATAAATATCCTCCTTGTTACTCACACATTCACATTTAATTTCAAATAATGAATTAAATTTAATCCATGTTTTATATGAGATAAAATCAGAAGGAGCAATGTGTTGAAAGGTCTCCAGCTCCAACATCTGACACCAAAGTGCAAGTCAAACATACAGTACATGCTACCAACCTGCACCCGCGCAAACCAATAGATCAAACAAAGCACTCTATTATGCAGTATCCTACACCCAGTCCGTCAGCAGCAGTAATTAACATGACAGAGCAGTATGAGCAAACAGACAGGGGAACATCTCATTGTTTGGAGGCAGGCCTGCAGACATGACTACTCTGCTTCCTCTACTATATCCTGACCAAGTAAACAATCTAATGTAATGCCTGCTTCTGTTTATTTACGCATATGTACAAGACAGCAACAACTCTGCATGTTTATGTGTGTGTTTTTGTATTGAGCTACAATATAGCCTCTGAAACTGGCCCTCTGTCAAAGGAACAGCTTCATCCCTGATCCATTTCATCCATGCAAACAGCGCACTAATTAGCCATGCTAAGACAAATCACACTGTTTTTTCCTGGTTCACTGGCCACAGCACCTTCCGTAATCCTCCGTTATCACACAGTTGGGGAGGATAGTGAAGCTAATAACACCGTGATATTAGCAACACTGATCTGCAAGTGATAGAGCCAGGCAGCCCTAGCTGTTAATTCTGTCCACATGAGCCCCAGACCAGACTAATCCCTATTTTAATTATTTTTTCTCTTTGCCCCCCCCCCCCCCCCCCCATTGTCAATGTTCTCTATCAGACCATCTAATTAAAAAACAGGAAGGGCGGCAAACAAGCAGCCTCGACATCTCAGAAGGGTATGAGGTGTACATGTTAGCAGAGAGTAACACTGATAGCCTGTGCTCCAAGGCACACTAGAATGAGCTGCACGTTCGGTGGATGTGCGTGTGTGTCTGTGTGTTTTCTGTATTTAAATTCTAAAACCTAGCAACTCTGTGAGACCAACAGTAGAATAACCTTTAACATTTTAGATTACTACAATTACAAGACGACCAATGATTTGTTAAAAGTGCTCTTTGATTTGCTTACAAAGTCCTGTCACCACAGACGTATTATGTTAAAGCTTTGTCAAGATAAAAGTTTCTTTTCCTGTCTCTCTGTCTTTGCTTCTGTCTCATTCTGTCAGTGGGGAAAGTGGGATTAAGAAAGATTGCAGTGCTGAGGAATCAATATGATGCTGACACCTCTCTGGCACTCTCCAAAAATCTCTACCAAGCAAAAACCCACTTACAGAAGGGGTGGGGGTGGGGGGTGGGGGGTCTAATGGATAACATAACCACTATATCACTTTAGCTTTGACTTAACCCCTGAAGAAGCAACAGTCTTGTCTGCAATGAGTATAATTGGATATTCAAAGATAAAAGAAGCCTCGCTCACTAACACCTGTGCAGAAACTCACAATGGAAGACCTGTACCAGGGTTCTAAAAATGCAACAAAAATCATAATTTAATAGTCTATATTTAATGCAATAAAAATACTGAAAGCATAATGTAATACTGTTTGTACTGTAATGTATTAAATTTTGCAGTTATTATTGGTTACTATGGTTTTTGTCATTTTTCATAAAAATGTCATAAATTCACACGTTTTTCTTCATTATTTTGTGGAATCGACTCAAGAATTTAGCCTGTATGCATCATAATAATGTACAAGTTATTACCTTGTCTGTGCACAATAAAAGGATTAATTAATCTTTCAAGACATACAACATGCAGTTATTAACATTGTAAATTTTGGCAACAGTGCAAACAAGCTAACACAAGTTTTAAATCAAGTCACTGACATCCCCTAGGTTGGACAGTGCAGCTAAGGCTTTTTACGCTATGGGACAACATTGTCTGTCTTCCTTTGCCTCCCCTTGTTTATTGATGCAGTTGAGAAGAGTTTTTATTGAGGCACGCTGCTCTGCAGCCTGTAATTGCCGGTCAAGGCACGTTCACCAGAGTTCATAAAGGTTCCTCTGTAAATATAATCAGGTTGGCCTAGTGTCAGCACACACGAAAAAGACAACCTCTGTCTGATGAATGGGAAGAGGAGGGGTATTTCACCGCCACTCTTCACATACACAAACGCATTCATGGTGGCACCAGATGAGAAGCAGACACATACTGACTATACAGACACACACACACACAACCTGTCCTGCTGTTCCAAAGAAGATTAAGATATATTACACTCCAAACCAGCGAGCACGTCCTTGCTTTATTTCACCTTGCAGGTTCCCTCCCCCTCTTTTGATCCCTCTTTTCTTCTTTCATCACCATCCACAAATGTGACCCTATAATTCCGGGATATTTTATGAATGATCATGAGTTTCAAAGTGTGTAGAGGAGGACCCGCACTTAGTGAGTGATGTGTCCTCAAAGGTGAGAATGATTCAGTCTCTGTGTCTGCTGCACTAATTGTCTATGTCGCCAGGAGTCCAGAATGACACAGCTGCTGACACTTTTTAAGTTTTAAAATCAGACTTTTTCTTTCTAGCAGGTTTGGGCTGAATGTGCTGATTTTAGGTGTTTCATGGATTTAGTAGAAAAAAGCTCCAATGTCTGCAAACACCAGATCACTCCACTAGTACAAACACAATGGCGCTTGATTCAACAAAAGCAAGCTGATTTGCATTGGAAAGAAGGGGAATTATCTGACGCCCTTGGCTGATGTTGTCACGTTAAATTACCTGTCAAGACAGACAGTTTTTCAAAGTAGAGGCTACGTATGTGGTGTGTTTGTGCCCTTTGTTGTTATATTTGCAAGCTGTTCTGTGAAAAAGGGAGGTCAGAGACAGAGAATAGCGATGTGTTGTGGTTGAGCAGTGACCCAGATCAGACAGTGACATCTCCGTCCACTCGGGGGATGCTCAGGGACAAGATGTTCTGCTGTTACTGCAGCATGGCCACACTGCAAACAAAGATCCACCTTAAAAGTCATTTTGTCTCATATTTGTCTATATAACTTATTTTTATCATAACAACAAGTAGTGATGTGTTGAAATAACCATACACATAAATGTAAGAGGTAATTTAAATTCTCCTTGTTTGTTATATCATGATGGAGCTGTATTATTATTATCTTTTCAATTGCGGTCTGGTTCGAAAATTTGAAATGTTAGTAATCCATGTCTCAAACAATTAGGGTGAACAAGACCTATGCCATAATAGACTGTCGCTCAAAGCTAACATCTCTAACAAAACAAGACTAGACGAGACTCCCAGTGGTACCACTGGTACCGGCTTCCCAGTCCGACCATGTGCCTTGTCCTTTCCTCATGCAGACACATGGGGATTTGATCATACATAACGAAACACAAGGTTAAATGCTAATTGAACATGCCAGAATTAAATCCCCCTTTCAGCACCATGGATAGCGCCACTTGGCCAGTAGTTCCAAAACACATGCTGTCAACTTAAAACTGAATAGGCCATTGTCAGGAGTCCATTTCTGATTTTAATGGTTGCACTATAGACTGTTCCATAGCTGGACTGGCTGGGCCGCCACATTGGTGGGCCAGTCAAAAAGTCCATAAAGTTTTAACCAGCCCACTCTGTGTGCCTGCCATTCATTCATTGGGAATATACTGGGCTGACATTTGTAATCAACCCTCACTAATGCAACCTGAGCTGCTGATGATACATATCAAACTGAGGGAATTAGAAATGAAGGCGTGCCTCAGATAAAGGCCTGTTACCTTCTGCCATTGAGGTAAATAAAAGCCTGGGTCACTATTTGAGTAAATACAACAGCTGAAAAGTGCCCCCGATGACATATGACAAGTTTGCCCCAAGTCATTTTGATAGAGCAACGGCCAATGGGAAAAATCCAACACTCACCTGACCGATGGTGTAAGTAAATCACTCACTCAACTCCCCAATCACTCGGTCACTCAGTCATTGATCACAGACATTCACAGACGTAGTGCTGACCTGTGGCTGGTCCAGCGAATAAGAACTAATTGCTGTTTTTCAGTTGAAGGGGTTTCATCACTGGACTCAAAATCAGAGTTTCAGACTCAATACTTTCAAGGACCTGTTGGATTTTTCTTTCAGTGCAGGAGAACCTTGTCAAGTGAGCACACACACACACACACACACACACACACACACACACACAAAATCAGATGTAATGCAGTGACTTGGCATTAAAGAGCTGTGTGTACTTGTCCTCACTGCCCTGCTTTTACAATCTAATTGCCGTACCCAGTGTCCTCTACAACAGACCACTGAGTGCACTGTGCTTTTGGCCGATTGATTTCATATGTTCCTATCCTTCTAAGCCTCTCCTCTCAGCCCTCCCTCCTCCTTTTGCTCTATCTTGGCTAATTACTGTGATTGATTAATCGACTGGTATGACGTGCCTCACAGTCACCTGAAGCTTAAAGGCACAAAAATCTGGCAGAAAACGGCGATGTTGACCAAGCAAGGCACTCAAAAACAATTTCCATACAGCCACTCTTCTCTTTTGATCACAACATAACAAAAAGCCTCTGAAGCAAGGCATCCTTTAGGTTAGCAGCACTTGACCCAGGAAGTGAATTAAGGGATCAAAGTGAGCAGTGGGATGAAGCATCAGTGGAAGCTGCAGAACAAACATCAATGTAAAACGATTGTTTTCACAAAAGTGACAGATGATGAAAGACGAAGGGGATTCATTTCTGTTTTGATCCTTTTACTTACAGTATCAACAGTTCCACAACTCATCTCTTAATATAATTAATCAAATAATATAAGTAGGAAGACAGATGACACTATTAAGAAAAGATGAAGATTCTCCAATGTCCTAAAGGACAAAGTTAAAAGTTTGGGGATTATAGATCAAAAGAAAAACAGTGGAAACACTTGGATAAGAGGATTATTCACAAATATAGTGTCTAATTGTCATAAATGTACTACAGTAAAGCTACTGAGATATGGACATTATTTACTAATAACAAGTTCACACTTTTTTTGCAAAGTGAAATAGTGCATCTCCAGAAAGCCTCCAATCCATTTGCAGGCCCAGGGCACCGATGTGCATATCTTCAAATATGTCTCTGTGTACAAATCATAAGCCATTAGTGCATCTGTGGGACTGTTAAAAGCGACAGATTGGATCCCAGTGGTGCAGTGCTTAGTAAATACAACTAAAGAGACACCCAGTCAGTGCACAGTGATCTGGCCCATTACCTCTAACCTCTGCGTGTTCTCTGGTCTCAGTGGGATGGGAAGGGTGGGGGGTGGTGAGGTAACACATGGCTAGACATGCTTACACAGTCACATTGCTATCCAGGCTGCTTGCCTCTCATGGGAGCTGGTTTATAGGTTAGACTAAATATTGCCTAGTAAATTGCTGCACCTGCTGTTTCTCAACATAACACAGATGATCAATGACAATTAATGATGTATAATCATCAAGAATAGAATGCCTCCCCTCATTTGCTGTGGTGTATTTTTGACAATGTAACTGAAATAGGCCTCACCTTGAGAGAGAAAAAAAAAAACACACAGGCAAGCCTTGAAGGTTGATAGAGGTTTGGCCCATTTTTGCTAACCTTGCTCTCTGCACTTCAAATCCCTTTTCCTCTCCAGCTCTTAGCCTGAGCAATGTGACAGAGTGAGTAACAAAGTGTGGAGTGCAGCGGTTAGCCAATCTGCAGCGTGGCACCAGGTGTTGGAGATAATGTTCCGCTGGAGTATTTCTTGGCGGGTGGCGCAAAGTTCATCATGACTGCAGTTTTGATCGATGGCAGGTTGCAGATTGAGTCCTCAACCAAGTGCTGTTGTTAATAAATCCTGACTCAGACAAACATACTTTGAGGAGGCCATGGTGGAGAGACTGGCAACGACAGCTATTGATCCACTGGTTGAGCACAGGCCGATAAGCCAAACTATGGTTTGAGAAGTATAAAGCTGACACTGCAGGAAAAAGAAGTGAAGAATGGAAAAAAAAACATTCAAGAAGACAGCAGAGCTGACATTATGAACTACTGAAATTAAAACTCGCAGACAATTCAAAAGCTCTTTTCAGGTGAATCATCCACGGATTCTTTCCTGTACAAACAATGTGTCAGCAATACCACCATACATTTATCACTAAACCTATAGATTCAGAGGAATAAAACAAAGAATCCCTGTCTTCTATTTTAGAGGACACAGGTGCAAATCTACAATGTTGGAAAAAAGCTCTATTGTATGCCCAATTTGAAAATTAAAAACAACAAAAATTTAGAAATACTTTAGTGTTTAAATGTCATCCACATCTTCAATCTGTAAATTGCCTATTATGATTAAAAAAAAGGAATTGTGGTGTCTGAACAATTCACCTTTTAGGGACCTGACCAAGAGCTGTAGCATCTGCACAGTTGAGAACAGTGAAAGAAGTAGATAGGGAGTCTGTGGAGGAAAGAAAATGAAAGGAAGACTGTGTAAGACAGAGAGAATCAGACAGGGACCTAGATGCAGCTAGATAAGAGCATGTGATCGATGTGGCTGGTATATATAACCCCCTCACAGCACGATCTGGGGGCCCTTTTTTTTTTTCTTCCTTTTTTTTGTTGTCGTCTTTGACGTGATGATCCTTGACGTGCGTCAGGGATTCATTACCATCACTCACATCAGCCGTGAAACATTTCCATCTTAACCAAAGTTTATCTCCGCATGAGCTCTCTCCGTTGTTAAGTTTAGAGAAGTGTAGTTGTGGGCTTTTGGATATGCACATCGTCCCCATTGCAACAGACATGCAACGTTAAGGGAGCACATGAGTCAACAGTAACCGGTGTTTGTGAATGCACACATCAAAAACAAATCTTCTGACATGCACCACACGAATGCCTTGGGCTGCATCGAAAACTCTGGAATCTGGAAAACTTTACTGAACTTAATGCAAACACTATTCATTCTCCATGGTTTACTTCTGTTTTTGGATGATTTGTATGTGGGTTTTATGATGAGAGCACCACTTATAGTAAATGGCTACAGAATGTATAATGAAAGACTATAGACTTTCATTAGACAATCAGCCCAAACTATGCACTGAGATGATTTTTAGAAACCCACAGAGAGAGGGGGGGGGGGGACACACACAGAGAGAGAGACTGACTCAGAGAGATAGAGAAAGACAGCGAGAAGGAGAGAATCGCACAGCGTCAGCCCCTCCTAGACGTGACCAGACTAGTGATGTTGCAGTGAATTACCGGTAAAGCTCCAAAGCTAAACGCTTCCTACCAGACTGTGTTGTGAGAAACAGGCCACAGCAGAAGAAATGGATAGAAAAAAAAATGTATTCAACATTCAGACCGAGAATATACGCCCACTCGACTATCACACAGTATCCATTTAAAAACACATCGATGCAAAGTGCCCCTGCATACGCTGCCAATACTGTGTATTCATACACCGAAAATAACTGCCTTAGTGCCTGAACATACACTAAATTATGTTTCCAAGCAGGGGACTCACAGAGGATCACAGGTGGGCAAACACCTATTCTTCATCTGCCAGCAAAACAATGGTCAGAGGATATGTTGCACAATCACTCACTCTGACTGTTTTATTACAGGAAATACTTTAAAGGAAAGCACATGACTGGCGGCCAATAGCTTGCTGCAGAGTCCCACTGGGAGAGAGTATGGGACGAGTGTCACCCCCACAGCGGTTGGCAAGCGCACAAACACATTTACACACAGATGTAAATATACACACTGTCATGGCTGTATGAATACGTACACCTGCACACAAACCTAGAAATGGATCATGTAAGGTAAATTCTGACTGAATTTGAGCTGCAGTAAACCCAAACTCAAAATCTCATGAGGCCAGCATGAAAAAAACTTTACCAATCTCTTTGAAAACACAAAAACAAAAGTTGAGGCATTTATCTCCACAAAAATGAAACATACTCATATTGCTGTAACTCCCCTCGGAAGCCAGAGAAAACAGCCCCTGGACTTAAAAAGCTGTTCACTCACTCTCAGGTGAGTCAACCTAACAGCCAATCAATATATATCCAGTGTTCTGTACTCCGCTCCAACAACTCTTTATCTCTTTCTGTTACACTCTCTCACACACACACATGGACATGCTCCCTCCACGAGCTGGGACAAGTTGAGACATATCAACACTGCGGGGATAATCTATATGTTTCATGAAATGTCAGTGTCTCAATTCCACAGGGTATAAGGGTTAAAGAGAGAGGAGAAAGGATGGGAGGCTACCTACAGGGATCAAAACTCACTGATCTCCAAACAGGAAGGAATAAGTTGCATTTACCCAGGGAGCTTTGTGTTGTCAGCGATGGATGCATGGAAAAAAAAAAAAAAAAGAAGAAGACAAGAAAACCCTCATGGGAGTTTGCAAAAGTTAGCGAAGACACAAGTTTTGTTTGGAAACACTTTGTGTAAAATGCTGGGATTACTGAGCTGTGATGCAGCAATTTTTTTCAAGTGAAAGACGTTTTTTTTGTTGAACCAAAGGAGTACAGCCAATATTCAGAGTGCTTTCAACTCCAGATTCCGGCACTTTATACTCTCTATTTACAGTATCCAAGGTGCTGCGGGACTTGCTTTCAACATCTCAAGGGAGCACTGCTGGTAGATGAAAATGTATTATGGTGCTTTGCAAAACAATTGCACGCCAAAAAACATTACAAGTCAAATAGCTGTGAGTTCCACTTAGAAGCAAGCAGGAGAATGAGCATCTGGCAGTTGGTGAGCGTCAGGCGTTATTTACATTGCCTCAAAGTGGATGGTGATGGGGAGGAAAATCAATGTGGATGCAAACAGTGTAATGGCAGAGTAATGCGTTCCCCTGGGCAGGCAACACTGAAGCAGTCCTGTCAGGGTAATGCCGAGAGGAGGTGGAATTCAGTTGCCGTTTTTTTACCGGCCCATCCCGCTGCCACATTCAATCCGCATGCACATTTCAGCTCCTGGAGTCAAGTCTTCAAGACCATCTTTTCCTGCTGCCTTTTCAGAATACTAACTCTGCAGTGCCGTCAATCAAATCACTGGATGCTATGGTAAACAAGAGCGCAAGTGAGCAAGATCGGATTCACACATTCAAAGGGGTGATGTTCTTGATAGTGATTGATTGTGGTTCATTTTCTTCTACTCAAAAGTACAGACCCAGGCACACACACACACACACACACACACACACACACACACACACACACACACACACACACACACACACACACACACACACACACACACACACACCAAGAGGACAGAGAAGGCAAACGTGATCTGCTTTGGTCTGAGCTGTACGATCAGGGAAGCATGGTTTTGACTTTGATCGTTGGCGTCCCTTCTCCTATTGGATCAATCAACCTGTTTGTCAGGTATCAATCAATACTAGTCCTAGAACTCGACTACAGATTGAATTAAGTAACCAGTCAGATGGTGGGATGCCAACTCTATACACACTCAATAACTGTGAAATCATAAAAGCACTCAAACATCTTCATCCTTGCTGTTTGGTCAGGCCACAAGGATATAATCAGTTTCTATCTTCCAACTTACAGATAAGCAATGATATAAGATAAGAATCAAGCCAGGTATATACCTTTTCTGATAGGAAGCAATGTATTATACTTCATTGTCCAATCAGCTTAATGAGAAAATGCCTTGATCCTAAGTTGAGTTATAAACCCAAATTCACACCTAATAGCACACCTGAAATGGGGACGCACTTTAACCTGAACCGTAACGTACCCCTGCACAAACCAGTGTGATCAAATCGCAGACCAGTCCAATTATATGGTGCGAGAAGGAGAGAGAGTGCTAGCCCCACAGAGCACAGGGCCCACTGAGCCTTTCACTGAGAGGATGTGTGCTTGAGGTCAGCACCATCATAGCGCTCCACCTGACCTCTCTAATTAGCCACCAGCTGGAAAGTCGTAATCCCTCCACCCATCCATCTAGTTCTCTACTTCCACGTCCATCGTCGCCTCCAAAGGTCCTGCCCTCCTCTTCGCTTCTCTCCTGTGGTGTCTGCTCATTCTCACTGTTTGACCCTGTCACCCTCCGTTTGTCCCACCTACTGCTCCCTGCTCACTCAAATTATAGATCGGCAGCTCCTTAGACACCTTGGAGATAAAGTTATTGTTGTGAAAATAAGCTGGTGAGTTTTTATGTTTTGGGACAAGTCAGCGAACACTTTTGAAGTCGACGCTCGGTGGGTAAAGCCTAAGCCAGCATGACCAGAAAAAAAAAAAAAGAAACAATAGAGGCAAGCCAGCATGTCTGCGCCGTGTCCTCTGTCCCCTGTGCTGCCTTTTCCTTGCAATGTGCATGATCAACTGCGACTTGCACTCTGCATTGCTTGCCAATAGCCCTTCTCCTTTCCTTTCTAGTCACTTTCTTTTCCCTTGCTCTTTAAGACAGTGCCGCCATGCCGCAGGTGCACCACCATAGGCGCCCCCGGCAACAATCACCACAAAGATGACAGACTCAGTAGAGATTTGGGCACCCCACACGACAAAAAAGAGCAAATCAAAGCCTGGGACAAGGAGATGATGACATCGTAAAATGTGCATAAGAAGCATAGTCAGGCTGCTGTCTGTGGGATTCTGGGAAGCGATGAACTCTCAGTTGGCGAAAGCAGAGATTCAAAGAGACTTTAATATCAGACTACAAGGCACAATTCTCAGTTTTAAGACCACTCACAGTCAATCAAGTTCTTCTTGGGAAGTGTTATTGCTTAACTACTGAGTGAATGAGTGAAAGTGACACAAGTTTCTAGGGGCCATCTCACTCTAAGATGACTCCTCACATATTCTTTCTGAACCAGTCTGCTGTATCAACGGTCCTCTATCCCTCTGTCTTTCCCTCTGTATGTCTGTGTATTTCAAGTGTTTAATAGCTCAGCCAGTGCTACCCCTTGTCCCTTCGAGCCAACCGCCTGTGGCTGCAACTTCAAAGTCTCCTCTGTCTTCTCTTGTGTATCCGAGCTGCCAATCTCCCACATGATCCTGAAACTAAACCTGCATCTTTACATTTCCTCCGAGACAAAGAGAGTAAGCTGGATTCTTTCCTGGTGCATAACAGGTGCATCCATCTATTTGTATTAAAACCCATGTATATTTTTCATGCTGATATTAGCCTTGTGTGTTAAGATGTGTGGTGTCACTGTGGCAGAGGGAGTGTGAAAGAGTACATCTGTTTGTGCAAGTTCTGAAGAGTGCCAGCACAAATATATGGGAGTGTGGCTGATAGTGTGAATACTTATGTGCACATGTCCATTTCTGCCCATATGGGCTTTACTGTGTGTGTGTGTGTGTGTGTGTGTGTGTGTGTGTGTGTGTGTGTGTGTGTGTGTGTGTGTGTCTGTTTGGGTGTATATGTGTGAGTACATGTGAGTGTGGGTAAAACGACACTATACGGCTTGCGGTGGTAATCGAGCTCACTAATTACTTCCTGAGCTGAGAGAGTTGTCAGTGAGAGGAGGAGCTGCCACAGATGGTGAGAGACCCACACTGACGCCAGGATATCCTACCTCTTCATCATTAGAGCTGAGCATGTGTGTTTGTGAGAGGCTGAGTAAGAGAACGAGTGAATGACCAAGATTGAGTGTTCCCATTAAACCTTAAAACCACAGACAACATGATACACCCTGATGGGGAAAAGGCTCTGAACTGCATATCAAATACTTGATTTTCATTTTAAGAGATACTACCAGTTGCATCTATATTCAATTGGTTCTTGTCCCTCTGCATCTCAGCTATGATCCTGACCCTGTCACCCTAAGTTGCAATGGACCTACCCAACACCCATCCACTTTCAACCATACTTCAACTAGCTCATTCCTTCAACTGAAAAAATGCCTGTGGGCATGTGGAGCAACCAGTGGACTCCCCTTCCTTTGCTGTCCCCAGCTCAGCTCACTCCCCAGGCAAAATGCTGCAGGCTGACTACTCACCACTGTGAAGAACCCTCAGTGCCGCTGACCTCCAGAAGGTCATAGTCGTCCTCCAGCTGAAAGTCAGAGAAAACAAGGGCAATGGTGTCTCCTGGCTCGGCCAGCACAGTCCAGGTGCAGTCAGCATTGTTGTTGTACTCAGTAGGGTAATTGGGAGTGGTGATCACCCCACTCTGGCCTCTCAGTGTGCCGCCACACCCATCGTCAGCTGCAGGGAAAACAGATGAGAAAATGGCTTAATAAAAGAGGGAAATATAGACAAATGCAATCAAAGAACCTGTGGTGGAGATAAATGAAGATGTACAGACAAATAAAAACAGCATGAGAGCGAAGGTATTAAAAAGGCTAATAAACAGGAACTGCAGCTTCAATGCAGGTAAGGGTCAAGTTTGACCCATGAAGTAGTAAAATCTGAGTGGCCATTGTAAGCTTTTTCAAACTCTGCACCATATTGGCACAAGACAGCATTGATTATGTGAACACTCCTTCTGCAACAGCTGCTCTGGAGAAAACTTTTTGAAGACTGTTCTTGCACTCATACACTCGCCTGTCAGGCTCTAAGGAGCTGTCAGTTTTAGGACTACACAAAGTTTTTCACTGTCTGTCTTTTGGACTGATTCTTACACTTGTCCTTGGCTGTTGTCTGATCCATTTCTGTGATAAAGATACCAGGAGGTGCTTTCCACGTGTTAGGAATACATATCAAGCAAGAAAGACATAACACAAGCCAGCAGGAAACTCCATTTAAACTGAGTGCATGGAGTGCATAGCTTTTGAGACCGGCTAACTGCAGTACACAGTACACACCTTTAGAGAGGAAAGTGCTGCAAAAGACCCATAATACAACGCAATCTAAAAGTAACACGTTTACTCTGTGCACACAAGATTGAACTCGACCTTCCAATGTTGTAAAAACGCAAACATAGTATGTCATGACACTATATAATTTTAAACAACTTCCACATAAAACCATTACTTAAATGTGTAAACTTACATGGGTAGACTTAAGCTACATTATAAACCTGCTAAGCCCCTGTGAAAAAATACTGTGAGGACAGAGATTTTCATGTTTGACAACAATGAAGACACAGACATGATGATTCAACAAGGAAAAGTCTTCCAAACTGTGTCACATAAGCTTTACATAGTGGAAACTTTGGGGTGAAGTTTTGTGTGTGCCTTTTAGCCTTTCCCTAAAATCTATTTATTATTTACTTGGTTGTTTTTTTTCCTGGCCACAAATGATCTTCCTGCCATGAGCCAAAGCGCAAATTCAGGGGCATGACGATGTGCAGCGAGTTACAGCATATTGTTCCTTTGTCTGAAATTTTTGCCATAGGCCAGAGAGACGGCAGTCATAGGATTTCAAAATGCCCCACAGTGGTTTTACAGTCAGCGGGGAGCAGGGTAGGATGCGTGATGCAACCTAATGCAACGTGTGGGGAAGTGATTAAATTCTGATTAATTCAGATTTGTGTTAATCAAAGCAACTCTTCCCTCCTCAAGATTGCTTTAAGGAGACCATTAAATAATAAAGTATGTATTTAATGTCTTGCCAAGATAATTCTCCTGCCCAGTTTCTGATATGTTCATTAAAGCTTTCTACAATACACTGTTACGTGATATCTGGACTGCAAGTCCTGTGTGTAATTTGAGAAAATAGACTTGATCGCTACAGTATGTGCTGTAATGAACACATCAAAAGTTTTGAATGATAGTTCCACATTATTATTGCTTTTGAATTTGTGTGTGTGTGTGTGTGTGTGTGTGTGTGTGTGTGTGTGTGTGTGTGTGTGTGTGTGTGTGTGTGTGTGTGTGTGTGTGTGTGTGTGTGTGTGTGTGCGCGGGGTGTGGGATTCATTAGTGGGCGGCCAGCTAGCTGTGTGGTGCGGGGTGCTTCAAAGGGGGGAGGAGGAACTCAGAGGTGCCAGGCCCTGTCTATCATCCATCCTACCTGTCACCACGGCAACCCCCCAGAGGGAGGGCAAGGGAGTGTACGGACGAGCGGAAACCTGTGAGGTGTGAACTTGAATAGGAGGGAAACCACGACAGAAGGGCGAGAAGAAAGGGATGAAGAGGATGACAGGTGACAAGCGAGGATGGGCAAGAGAAAAGTGCAAAGGGAGGGTGGACAATGAAGAAAGAGAGAGATGGCGAGAGGGGTGACAGCTGATTGTTGCAGTGGGAGTGACAGGAAGTAGAAGGGAGACAGAAGAAAAGATGAGGAAGTGCATTGATATTCCACACAAGACAGTTTCTTCACACTTGAAGGGAAGCATCTGACTCTCCCCTAACTCCCTTTCACCTTCACTCTCTCCTTCGCTCTCTACATTTTGCGGCTGCTGCTGGCCCATGCAAGCACTCGATCACAATGGAAAACTAAAAAATGGTTATACCATGGAAAATATGAATCCAAAAAACTGTTGACCTCCTCAATATGTGAGATGTGCAGAAACATTTTTCGTTCAGTCAATTGTAGATGTCAGGATGCTTCCCACGGTTGAACAGTACATATTTTCAGCCTGTCACTTAGGATGTCATGGTTTTTCATAAAGTGTAAAGAGCCGCTTCGATTCCTGGTAACCAAGATATGAGGAATAATGGGCAATGCTTGCAAGCTATAAAAACATTAACAGCTAATATCCATCGAAAATGGATATATTAAACATGTATATATTATTATATATACACCAAACATGCAGACAGCAAAAGCTAAAAAACTATATTTGGAATTTAAATGGGACAAGTTAATGTGCCACAATACCATTAAAAATCCTGCCTTTGTAATAGGTGGAATAAAGCATGTGCACACACAAAAGATAAATAGCAGTGTGTGTATGTGTGTGTGCGCAATGCTGTAGGTATATGCAGTGACATTTAGAACTTGTCAGCAATAAGCCTTTTTCTAGAAAGATATGCAGCAGCAAAAATCACTGTTTCCTCTCTCTGCAGAGCAAGGAGTGACAGTATGGCAGAAAAAGAGATGTAAAATCTCTAAGTGTGCTCATATGACATGTGATGTAGTTTTTGAGATTATGGGGTAAGAGAACAAATTGACGAGGATTAGACAGGAAATGTAAAAGATTATCCATGCCATCAGTATCAATGGTTACTTATTATCTATGGCTTGACAATGCTGGCACGCTTGCCCTCTCCTGAGTCCAGAATGGTGACCGTGCCAAAATGTTCTCCCCCCGCTCCCAAAGTGCAGCGCGACTCCTGCTCTTTCACATATGGGCAGGCTCTGTAATTGGAGTGACATTAACAATGCACTTATGCATTATGAAGCAGCACTCAGGTGTTAACGTTGACTTTTATGTGGCACAGGGAGACTTCAATTTATCACAGGAAAAAGTGTCAGTTAGCATGTAATTTCTGCTGGAAAGGTGGCATAATCACATCCACAAGTGCTGGAGCAATTTTCTTTTCTTCCACGAAGGTGCAAAGGTTGGCAAAGAGGAGGCAAAAAGAGCTGAGTTTGGGTCTGAACAGCAAATTGTTGGTGGATTATGGAGAAAAAAAAAAGGGAGATGACAGTGTTTGTGAATGTTTGTGACATGAAATGTGAGAAATTTTGAAGAACAGATTACAAATTGCACGCACAATACTTTTAATACATTTAGATGCAGAGTGCAGGCATGTGCATGTGTCAGCATGTGATTGGGTGGGTGGGTGGGGACTGTGCTGGCGCGTGGTGCCCAGCCATGTGTGCTCCTATGTGGGCTTCCTGACTCCCAGCCTGGTTGCAGATGGCACAGTGTCTCAGCGCTCTGCTCAGCAGGCACACTGACACAAATCATTGGCCACACGGACACACACACACACACGCGCACACACACACACGCGCGCGCGCGCACACACACACACACACGCACGCACACACACACACGTGCGCACGCGCGCGCGCACACACACACGTGTATGGCATGTGCATGTGTTTCAGTGATGTAAGAGTTTACTTTTATTTAAAGTGAAATCCTGTAAAATTATATACAATGGCATCAGCTTTGCCGACAGTGAACTATTTTCAAGAACTGTGTCATGTTGGGTCAGACAACACACACTGGCAGGTGTCGCTGCCGCAGGGGTGCTTGCTAACAGTGAGAGAAGGACAACTGGCACAAGCACCTGACTGAGAGAGAACACATGAGGTCCTGTCATGGTAAATAAGAAATCAGTATAACCACAGAAAAGCTTTTCAGGTCATATGAAGGCCTGTGTAAATATAAGTGAGTGTGTGTGGGCTGGAGGATGGGGTTTATCAACTGGTGAATAAAAGGTCGATTGGTCTTCATTTCAAAAGCAAGTTCAATGTTGTCATCTACATTAAAGATTTTTATGGTTTTCTTAGCTTTTTTTGTGGATAAAATGACATGTGAACACATTTAAATCATGGAGAGGCAACTTTTATGCATACTTTCAGACACTTGGTCCAACCATACTGCTGTCAGTTTGTATTACCCAGACTTGTGATTTTATCATCCACCTTTACAGTTGATGGTAAAATAAATTCTCTATAAAGTGTTTCGAATATTTATCAAACTAAATCTGAATGTCTGAGCTAGCTGTTGGCTGTGGGGGTCATAAAACTTTTCTTCAAAGCCATTTAAATTAGATGCAATTAAAATGTATACTTTGTGGAAGTACTTCAAGATTAAGCCTAAAGACCTGTTATGATAAACAGCTGTCCACTGTCCCTCCTACATACCTCTGCAGTAGGGCAGGGGGAAATCCCAGGCAGCAGTACCCGCTGAAGTGGCAAGGCAGGATAGGGTGGTGTGACCCTCCAGCACGTAGCCTGGGCTGCAGCTGTAGCGGATTTTGTCCCCGATGTTGAACGTGGACCCCTGCTGGTGGCCATTGAGTAGCTGTCCAGGATTGCCACAAGTGTAGCTGGGTAGAGCTGGGTCGAGAGAGAGAGAGAAGAGAAAGGAGAGGACCGTTAATGATGCAGTTTATGGTTTAGTCTGTGGCGCTGCGTCATGTTAGTCCTGATAAGAGCCAAAAGAGTCTGGTGATACATAATCACTCACACACTCATTCACTCACTCACTCACTCACACACACACAGAGCCATCTGCTCACAACAACATTTCAGACCCAAGCAATGACTTACTTCAGAAATACACTTTTACTGTATACACTGTATATTTACTGAAATAGACTTCTATTTTACTTTCCTAAAGTGCTTCAGAAAAAACCCTGCATTCACTCATTCACTTATGGATGCCATGTTGACCATCACTGCTTATCCAACCATGCACTTGCATGCTAATAAGTGTGCTCAGTATTGACAGAGCCTTGTCTAATTGTGTGTTATTATGCAAATCAAGTTCAAAGGAAGTTCAGCCAGTCTCCCGTTCCTGAACCTCTTGCTTCAGATGTTATATTCCAGTGACTGCAGCTTGTGTTTTCATTGATGACATGCAGTAGTATGGCCAACCCTGCAGAACACTGGCTACAATCCTATATAGGTGTGTGTTGGTTGTGTTCCTGCTGCATCTCAAACAATAAATCCTCAGAGTATGAAGGAAACTGCCATGAGCAAACATGCATTTCATGCACGTACACACACACACACACACACACACACACACACACACACACACACACACACACACACACACACACACACACACACACACACACACACACACACACACACACACACACACACGCTGTCATCCAGCTTACAGTCCCAGTCACCCAGTCACACACTCCCACACGGTGAGGGAGCTGGCCAGACCATGTGCTGGACTTTGGATGAAACTCAGTCTCTCCACAGGAACTGGACTGAACTCCAGAGAGGACAGAATGGCTCCTATACAGCGACACAGCTCACTGGCACCTCACCATCACACTCGATGTATACGTCTACACTATCCAATGTCTCCAGTTTCATAATGTATTACAGGAGATTATAATATTTCAAAGGAAACATGTTTATTTTTTGGCTGCGCAGCAAAATGTTTGTTCTCAACATGAACAAGCCCTATCAGTTTGGAAAATATTTTTCATTTATATTAAGATAAAAAAGGTTAAATAAGAATAAGTAATAAGCACAAGATTAAATGAAATGTTTTTCCTAAGAAAATATAATGCTTTTTTAGCTTTTAGTTTTCATGACTCACACAAAGTCACTAGTATGAAGAGTTCATTTAAAGCCTAAAAAAAACAAAACAAATTATATTGTTTGTTTTCATCTTTTGCTCTTTCTAGCCCAGTAAGCTAAAGCCTCCTTACAGCAAGGTCGGACGGACGGATCAGTCATTTTATCCAACAGAGCATTCCCGAGCTTGAGCTGTGGAATTAACTCGCTGGTAAATAAATAGACTGCAAACAGTTTGTGTCCAGTCAGAAAACAAACATGACCTCTAAGAGCTTGATTTCGAACATGTGTGTGTGTGTGTGTGTGTGTGTGTGTGTGTGTGTGTGTACTCCTCACAAAGGTAACCTTAGCCGTGAAGCTGTGAGACAGAGTAGGCTTTTATTTGGCAGTCTGTGCCCATCGATAGGGGCGGTAAGAGGTCTGCAGATGACGGAGATCAAAACAATTGCAATGTACTCCTGTCTCACCAATACATAATGCCAATGCCCATATTGGAGACAGCACCCTTGACTGACAGAATATAAAATGATATAATAATAAAACAGTTTGCTTTGCAGAGTGTTTATATTTGGCTTGTTAATGTAAAATGAGAACGCAAATGAAATATTAAAATGTGTTTGTGTGTGTAGGTAATGGACCTTTATTAAATTATCATCAAAAGATCATTTATTAATAAATTTTTCTTTTAAATTAATTTCTGATAGCCACTGAGAACAGTTCTGACTGTTCTCAGTGGCTAACACAATCTCAACCTTGCATGTTTCAAAGGGATTTTTAACCAATTACTTACATTTTAACAACAACAGCCAGCCAGACTAAAAATATACGAGCCCAAAGTCACTTCAGTTCAAATAGTCAGTATCAGCATTGCTGGCCAACAGCAAAACATATCAGCCAAATCCTCGCTGTCACCCACAATACTTCCCTACTTTTTTAAAGAGGTTCTAAAAGGGGAAAATCAGCAATGTCTCACTTTCACAGGGCAGAAGACTGCAGCTGCATGTTGCACTTCTAGCTACATCCCAATCAGTGATTTCACAGCAGGTGTTTTCCATCATCTGCTGAAGGCAGAACACCTGCTCAGACATCAAGGATTCTGCCCTAAATGACTCACTGCTGATTTACCCTTTAAAGTTGCTGGTTAGTACTTGGGCTCTCTCCCTCTGGCCTAATCCGATGACAAACTGACTTGTCACTTTTAGGCTCCACTGTGCCACAGCCTTTATTTTGACCAGCCAAGGCCACCTTATTACAGCTTCCCTTCCATCACTACCAGATTAGCATATACACAAGGACTGATCAGCATAGCAGCCAGCGGGACTTAGGCTTCAGTGCTGCAGCGTGGCCACATGGGGCCCTGGTGGCATCCAGGTAAAAGCTTCACCCCTGCAGTTGAGACCATGCAAGGCTAGATGAATGTAACTCTGGGGTCAGAAAAGTTTGAGTCTAAGCAATATTTGTGAGATATAAATGTGGAGCACTTCCTCACAGCCAGACATTTTAACTTGTCAAACACACATGTAACTAACAACATTAACACTGGCTGCATTCCATTGAGATGTGCCGGTGCCAGGGCCCTGATATTGTACATGCTGGCTCACTGGCATGGATTACTGGCATGCCTATATGGAACCGAGCCATCATTAATGTTATTAGTTACACCTGTGCTTTTCCCACTAGTCAAAATGTCCACTGTGAGAAGATCTATTTTTGGTTAGAAGAAAAAAAAACAAAACAATAAAAAAAAAAAAAACAAGAAATGAAGAAGATGGCAGACGAGTGAGAAAGAGGTGGTGTAAGCAAGGCTGTGAGAATGACAGGGAAAAGTGTGTGTGTGTGAGAAACAGATGACTGATTTTATTGCATTGGAGCTGATTGAGGGCACAGCACTGTGTGTCAATGTGCATGCATGTACTTCGCATTTCACTGTGTGTGCGTGTGTGTGTGTCTGTGTGTGCGTGCGTGCATGTATGTGATATTCTCATCACACTCTCCATTTCAGGTTATTAGTTTGGGCAGTAAATTAAGTCTAATAGTGCCATTACTGGTGCAATCCCCAGAACAAGGCTATGCCTTGAGCACTGAAGTGGCAAATACTTTTTTTTCTTTTACCTGACTGAAAATCATCAATACTCTCTTTATTCTCACAGTGTGAATGTATCTGTTGCTAAGAGAAAAAAAAAAACATTGACAGTATTTGATATAGAGCATCAAGACAGCAACATTTATCAGGCATGAAACACCTGAAAATAATGTTTTTTTTCCCCCACTTTGTTCCCTTCCAAAGCATATTTGATAAGAGGTAGAATTTCATAGCAGACAAAAATACAATTCATGCAAAGGTAATGTCTCTTCATACGTATAATAAAGCAAGAGAACCTTACTGAGTAGCTATGGAGCCAAAATCAGGAAACCAAGGCAGCACTGTATAAAAAACAACCTGCCTTTTTTTGCACCGTGTGCTTTAAACTGATTTATCACAACCTATTCCATTTATTCCTGCAGGCTAAATCCTAAACAGAAAGAGGGGGAGAATGAAAAAGGGAGATGCAGAGGGAGAAAGACAAAAAAACACACACACACACACACACACACACACCTGAGCTTGAGAGAAATGATGAGAAAACAATTTTAAATATTTGCGAGATGACTTCACATTATTCTCCATTAATTTCCTCCCCTGTGCAGGCTTTCATACATCAGAATTATTTTGCAAATTATTCTACAAGCTTTACAGCGTTCATTTGGAAACTTAGCAGCACTTAGTGGTTTCGGTTTTTAAAACACAGGAGTGCGATCCTTCCAGGGAGTCTGGTTTCTGTCATCACGTGGACTATTGCATCCCAACAGCCTCCCCCACCCCCACACACGTACGCACGACCCCACAACAGCAGCATTTAGGTGTTTGTCATGGCAGGTCCATAAGTCACTAGGATGGAAGACTGTGACATGGCCCGTCCCTGGGGCCCGGATGCTTTAAGCTCTTCTACTGCTGAAACGGCAAAGGATGCTCCTCGTTCATCAATGCATCCCTCTCCACGGCACACACTGGCCAACAGCGGAGAGACGTGCGCACAAACTCGAGTGTGCACAAACCACGTGTGCACACACACACACACACTGAGAGCAAGGAGCCCTACCATCCATCACACCATCCTTCCCTTACATCATCCGCTTGCATTCCTTTATTCCTTGCCTTTTCTCCTCATCTCCTCTCATTCCTGGTGACTAGGACAAAGGACAGAGGAGAAGGAGAGGGTATGAAGCTCGTCTCCTGTGGGATGACCTTTGACCCTAATAAGACTGGTGCACTCTCTTCCCTGGTCTCTTCAAGCCTGTTCTTCAATTTGTCATCCTCTACTCCTCAGGAAAAGGGAATAGCTATATACCCTTGCATAATGTAGAACCCATTTCTCACAAAATGGTTCTTAAAAAAGCTTATGCTGCAAAATAAAGAGATAGTGAATTTGTAACACTTTGTAGCGAGAGGTTTCGTATCAGGAAGTGTTTCCATTTTTAATAGATAGATGGAAATAGTTGCTGTAAATGGTAGATGGTGAACTAAAAGGAAGATATAAAAAATGGATTTCTGCTATGTATTCTAAGACAGATTACTTTATTGTGTCTCTTAAGTTATGAAGACCTTAGCTGAAGGAGGAACCAAGCCCCTCAAGTAAGTCAGAAGTAATATGCGGAGAGAGAAAGGGCAAGAAAGGAGAGAATTAAAGTGAGAGAGAAAGGGCGAGAGAGAAAGAGACAACAGTTGGGGAGACAAGCCTGTCTCAGTACAGCTGATGCAACATCACTCTGTCTGCCATATATCAAACAGCCGAAGAAGGTGCGTGATTGACAGTGTAACACAGCAGGGAGAGCATTTACACATGAATATACCTTGAGAGGAACCATGGAGGTGCAGGATAAAATGTATACACAAGGCAAGGAATCTGCTCTTTTTCTTGACTTCTTTTGTCTCACGTACTTTCTCATCCAGTCTGTATTATTTTTCTCTGTCAAAGCTCAATCTTTGTTTAAATAAACAAAGCAATAAAGTAGAGGCTGACTCATATTTTGAAGTGAGACAGAGAGGAAGGGAGAGAGGGAGATAAAGATGCCGATAGACAGATGGTAAGAAATAAATAGTTGCAGGGATGTTGGTGGAAACGGCTTTGTCATCAGGAGGAAGGAGCTACATTCGGCAGCACCTGGCTCTCAATTAGTTCCCAGCAAAAGAAAGCAAGACCCGGAAAGATGAGATGACCTTACAGTGACTCACTATTTGATGTGGATCGCTGGAGTTTAAGAAGCTCAACCCACTTCTCTAAAGATTGAAGGCCTTCACCTCTCTGTAGGTTTTTATGTAGCCACTTTTGTATTTATCTCAGTACCTCTTACATCACACTCTCACTTTCTGATTTCCTCTAGCTTCTATTCCTTTTCCTGTGCCTCTTCCCTTCCCTCTCTGTCTTCCTGCTATGTATTTGGAAGTGACATTGCGAAATCGATCCCAACACACAGGTGCATTAGCTCAATAAGCCGTTTCTGCTTTGTCAAGCAGCAATTCAATCAATGCCTCCTGTTCCCTACACATGGGCTGGACAAAGGCTGGCAACTCCCATCACTTCTGGTTAGAGAGGCTGAGGAATGCAGAAATTAACTCTCCTTCTAATCCAAGAAACAGATAACATCCTACAGTTGTGCCCGTGCACATGTGAGTGTGTGTAGGTGTATGTGCATTATATAATACAGAATATAAATATAGATATCTGCTAACAAAGAATTTCTGTCGATGATGATATTTGTTAGAAACATGGAAACGTATCAATGTATGAAAGAAAACTTGTAGTGTTGATGTGCTGCATTGTTGTCACAGACTGCAATTTTCAAAAGGTCTGGCGGAAAAGAATTCAGGTAGCCTCTTCTTTTAGACGGAGGAGGAGGAAGAGCGATAAATGCTGTATGATGAGGTTTCTGAGACTAAGAGCCAGAGCTCCAATACTTGGAATCCTATCATCCTAAGGATGTCATGCACTAGATTTGTCTCATCATATTTTTATCACAAGTTATCAATTAATTACTGTGCTGTGTTCTCTGCAGCACTACTTTCCTGTAATGCTTATTTTCTAACCTCAGATTTTGAGGCAGTGGAAACAAACACTCAGCTTGGTGACACTCAGAATTTTGTCTTGAACTAGTGAAATATGCCTTATGTGTCTTGTTATACTTCTCAAAAGGTCCCATGCAGGTGGGTCACATAAATGTCATCACTGATGATGATATGAAATGTCTCATGGTTTGTTAGGGCTCAGATACCGGTCAGTGTCGGTTTACATCTTCATTGTTCATCATGTACTCTCTCAAGAAGTGTAAAGGTTTCCAGATGTTCCCATCAGGGGAAAGCCCTTATCATAGTTGCTGAATGTAATCACATTTGAGTGGGCTTATACAAAGTATGTGTACATGTGAATGTCACTACCTGCATGGTTCTAGGTTAGAGATCCATCTTTGAAAATCCCTGTCTTAGATGCTTATAAAGCTTCTCTAACTTGGCAACAAGTAAAATTCTGGAGTGAGAATGAAGGTTTGAACTCCTGTGCACACACAATCACACATACACAGACAAAAATGCACACAAATACAGACTGGAATGAACTCCAGATCTTCTCATTTCCCATGCACACAACAGCAGGTGCAGTAAAAGGGCCAGTTGCTGTGTGGGAGGCGGCGAGGTGTGAAGGAGAGCTCATACAGAATTGATGGTTACCGACAATGTCTGCAAAACGGAATAATGTGCCATTCAGTAGCCATTCACTATATATGAGACTAAACTAAGAGGGACTGGGGAGCATGAGAGACCTCAAGAAAAGCCAGAAGACAGATGAGAGACTGGGCTGGAGGAGCTGGGAGAAGAGATCAACACATCTGTGAATAGCCTTGACTCTGTCTGGCTTGAAGCTTCTAAATCCCCCTGGCTTCTCAGGCTTATCTCTCCACTGACGTTACTCTTGCAAACAAAAATGACAGAAATCCTGTGGTCACACATGCAAGCTCAAGAGTGGAGGTGCACGCAGACAGATTCATCCAAAATCAAGAGGATGACATGTGAACGCTAACTGGACTGGGTTACTTAATACCTGTCAATTTATAACTATCAGTCCATGGCTGGTCATACTGCGCTATTGCAGTGTGTCCTCCATGATAATGAAGGTTTACTGATTCAGTAGATTCTGTCTCACGCTGCACATTGTAAACAGTCATATATAATACAATAAAGGATAAATAAAATAAAAAATGTCTACCTCACTACCTGTTTATATGGTAGTGTTTGATAATTAAAATTTACACAAATTCACAGAACAAGGTAATTGCAATATGCTGAAGGAATGTTGGTGTCACCAATGATAGCACATAAATGACGTGTAGGTACAGGTTTACAGGTACAGGGGGTTTATATATTTTATATTTGGGGAAATAAGGGTATTGATATTAATCATTGCTTGGAAACATATTTGGGAATTAGTATTGGAGAGAAAAATTAGGTTCAATTTTCAAGACTGTGCTATCTATCAGAATATTTTATTTGGAAATTAACATTTTCACCTTAGAGTCATACTAAAGATTAACCTCCATCCTCTGGGGAAAATGAATATCAATACCATGAAGTACAGAGTCGACCTAACATTACCATTCTTAGGTCCTGCTGTTGGGGCAAAAAACTAGAAGCCTTTTACCCTCCTTTCATGTTTTCCTGTATTTTGTCTTGCTTTGGCCTCCCCTCAGCCAATCCTCTCTCCCCTGCTCTGCAGGTTGCCTTGGAAACAGTAAAGGCCCATCGGAGAGGACTTAGTGGAAAAGGAAGTGTCGATGCGTAAACACGCATATCTTTTCTTGGAGTGCAATAAATCTATAAATCCTCCATCACATGCAAATCCTCATGGCCATATACTCTATCAATAGAGTCCATATACTAAAGTATGCATAGAGGCCATATACTATCCTGGTTATCTTCCAACCTGCATCTGCATTATACTGCTGGTTTATTTCATGTGTTACACGACAACGATATGGAGGTAAAACTCTGGTCAAGAATAAACATGCTCCAGATAATGGAATAATTGAAGCATACCTCTCCTTGTCTGGTCAACAGGTCAAACACGGATTCAGAATGACATCCCATTGACCACGTCTCCTTCAATTCACTTTAGTTTTCCATCAGTTTTGTTATCTGACTTGTGCAGAGAATAGAGCAGCGATGGCTTGATGAAGCAAAGGTGCATTGGAAAGATTAATCAATACCTTCATTTAACCTTGGCTTTTCCCCTAACTCTCTACCTTTCTCTCTCTCGCTTCCTCTTGTTTGCTATGGTGAAAGGAAAGGGAATTCCAGATTCACCGCACTTCAAATTCAGCAAAATTATCTCTTTGTTCCCGACCCACTGGCCTTGACATGAAAAGCGCACCCACCAGTGATGTACTGATAGTTGATATTGTCATTTGATAACTTCCTGTTTCCATCATACTGTGCATGCTGTAGTGTACAAATAGTACAGACACAAAATGGAATAAATTTTTCCAGACATGATTATCATCATAATTACGCAAAAGACAATGTTAGTTTCATATTGTTGCTATTCTGACAGATCATGAGTAAGCTAAGTAAGAAGTAAGTGATGCACTCAGTCTCATAAATGCCAAAACCAGAGTCAGCCAAACGTTGGCAGTTAGAGCAACGTTTGACAGACAGGTTTGTGAAGCCAAAACTGCAGCTCAAAGTGCAGCCGGACTGAAAAGTCTCCCAGAACGGAGTCTTAATATGCAGTAATTCCTCAACTTCTGAATTATGTGTTGTTTTGCTCAAAAATGGTATCGATTCCTGTTGTTCAGTATAGTTTACAGCTGCCTACACCTCCACCACCCATGGGACTAACTACCACAAATAAACTGTAAACCTGAGGGAAATACAGGTCGGCGGTCTGTCTGAGGGGAGCAGCAAAGCCAGTCAGGCCTCATATCAGTTTTACTGGTCAGGAACATTTGATTATAGCACTGTGTAAATACAGCCACCTTCCAAACAAATCATGTTGCTAACACCCTCTTCACTGTCACTGACATCGCTTCTAATCTCTACAAGTTTATTACACTTGTTATGGGATTTTGATAGTGGTGATTGTGTGATTTGTGTTTATGATTTGGTAGCTTTAAGTAATCAATATGACAAATCATGAAACTTAATCTAATGTTTAAATTTATGGTTTTTGTTACAAAACGACAGGGCAGATAAAATAGTATACTGAAGTTTCATTTTTCAAAAGCTTAACAGGGTCACTGGGAAAAAAGCTAACTATAAAATATTGTCTAGTTGTGATTGAATACATCTATAAGCTGTTGATATATGATCTTATGATCACATGTATTAATCATAGAGACCATGTAAAGAATACAATGGCTCAAGATCTGATGAAGGTCTTCTTGGACAAAAAGGTCAATGGAAGTATTTTAGTCCTGTGGAGCCTGAATGAAGCCTCTTTACTCTCTGCAGTTCTGTTTTTGGCTCAACTCTAACCCGCAGCCTCGTGCCTTTAGTCTGTACGCTCTGCTTCACCGCTTAAATCATCCTGTCATCCTTATTTCTTATGGTCACAATTTTTTAGACCAAGCGCCTGATCTGCTTGTATGACAGCAGGAAATACATTGCAGTTTATTTCTAATAGAGTGGGAGCTTCGGTTGCCTTCGCTACAAGATGAGAAAATAACATGAGACGGAAACTAAATTAGCAAAGAATCATGAGCTGTGAAAGACCCCTAAGAAACAATTTGTTGATATTACCATAGTTTCTGAGAGGATTCCCATTTTGAATAGACTCTTCTTCCAGCAATATCAGTGGTCTGACTGGTTTCATTTAGATCATTTGTTGCATTTCTAAAGCGGCCTCTCTCGTCGACCCTGCAATCATCATCAAGCAAACCATGTGAGGATCTTTTGTAAGACTAAAATAAGCTACATTTGGCCAATTATTGAACTGTAGTTATATAGGATGAGTCATGCAATCATAAAATCCATTAAACGACTGTGTTTCAGTACATGGCTAGTGCTCTGCTGCGATATGGATTTCTTCGCTTCTGAATCACTATAATAATCACAGTATGATAATCCACCAGAACACGCCTTGCTCTCCTTTATTTAACCTCTTACCCCACCCCCACCCCACAACATTTGCCTTGTTCCATATTATGCATTGCTTCAGGCATATTCTATAAGATGTATATTATGTAGGCATCTTATCTACATACCCTGTAGTGTTCCTTTTCTTCCTCTACTCCCTCCAGCGCCACACAAATCAGGACTTGATGTTACTGGTATTACTGCTTCCCTGTTTCATCCAAATCCCACCCGGTATTCCCCAAGCGAGTCTCTTCTTTTGATTTCAGACCTATTGTTCCCCGGAGATGTACCACTCTATAGTCAATGTTTGCTTCATTCTGTATGTTTCCTTTCAACTTAGGCATCACAAAAAGACAGTTATTTTGTAACAGAAACCAATACATGTGGCCCAGAAGGATAGACTATGATCAAATACATTATATTCATTCCCATATCTTGTGAAAATGAACAGCGGTGTAAATCCATACACATGACATTATGGGAAATGTGTAAAGAAAGCTCCATGTTCAGGCTGCAGCTAAATCGTGTGGCATTTAGATGTGATCCAAGAAAAGATCATCAATAAACCATGTGATCATCTCATTGTCGCTCAAAACACAGAAGCTACACACCCAGAAATACAGGGTATGCAAAGCAGAATTCCACTTTTAACCCACACAAAAGATGGCAATTTACTTCCCACCCACTCTTACAAAAGATGGCTCGCCCAAACCTCTCCACGTCTCCTCCCTTTGACACAACGCCTCAGCCTGTTCCCCCGTCCTTGCATCATTACACTACAACAGCAACTGTGAATTAAGGCCCCAAATAGAGCAGGTAGCGATGCCAAATGATGGGTAAGAGACAAACACAAAACAAACAGGTGTGCCTTCGCTTTACGCTTCAGCGGTGGTGCGTTTGCACCGTGAGATTCAGCAAGAGCCTATCAGGCCAACACACAGAGGCGGACAGTGAGACACACTAAGAGAGGGACACAAATCAACTCAAAGGATGAACACAAATCAGCTAAAAGCCCAGTGTCTGTGTGACTGGTGAAGGTATCTGTCTACTTCCAAGCAGTCTGTGGAGGAAGGTTTGTTTCTCCATGATACCTCCCTGTTGTCTCTCTTCCCTCCAGTAAATCAACCTGAAATGGCCCAGGCTGTTTCTCCGCTGTCGGCGTCAAAACAGTGGAAATGCAACTGAGTACGGCAAACATTGATTCTCTATAAATGAAGGGGAACTAGAACAAACACAGCTGACCCGTGAGATTGTGTTGCGGGGATGATATTATTCAGTGCTTGTGTATAAGTCTACATTTTTGTCCACATTTTTTTTTCTCCTGGCTCATGTGTCTGTGTGCGCCATTGTAAAGATTCAGCACTGCAATTTATCACAGTATGGACTGAATTATTCACAATCCAATACAGAACAATCAGCAAACCTATATCTAGTCAGTAACCATCACTTCAGATGTACAGTATGAGTATATTAACAGCCATGGTAATTCAATTAAATTTACGAACAGATTTTAAAATGTCATCCAAGAAATCTATACGAAGACTCAATCAACAAATCTTCGACTACACTCACAACTTCCCAGAACAAATGTACAAGACCTTAAATTTGACCTTTGACATTTAGGTGGCTAACAAGTGAATACTCAACAGTCAATAAAGTCTGAAAGGGATGAGTGGAGGGAATTGGTAATGGCAGATCGATAAGTCCAGTCTGATGAATGGCTGCGCATTACAGCAGCCTAGTAAACAGAGAAATGATTAAAACACAGTGGCCAAGAAGGAGCTGCTTGGTTGATATCAATTAAAGCAATGAAAGAGTGGAATGCACTGGTTACTGTTCATAACCGTCACTGGGTATTTCATCATGGATGGTAACATGCATGCAAGGCAATCTTAATGATGTATTAGATTACACAGATGCTTAACGATAAATGCCGGTTTATTGAAGTCGCCTACACTGGAGTCTTCAGTAAATACACTTCATGCTGTTAAAAGTTTAATTCCAATCAAACTAATTGTGGAAAAAAGCAATTGAGGGGAACCAAAAGATGGCAAAAAATACCCAACAAAAAAGATAGGATGATTACACTGTACACTGTCTTTCTGAATAACTTTTTAACTCCAACAGCTGAACATTTTCTGGATCAATAAACTGTCACACCAATTTACCTGCGGGAGAGGAGAGTAAATAAGCCATTAAATACCATACTGTCACAAACAATAGATGAGAAGTCTGATATGGTATTGCCTAGAGTTTGTGCATGTCAATACTCAGCATATCTACAGGCCTCCCCTGCCTCCCACCTGCGGTACCTACCTCCTATAATAGTGCTATACTCTCTCTCCTGCTCTCTTGCTGCAGTCTATGATGAGTGACTGAGCATGACATGAAAACACACATCTCCCATCTCCACTTCCTCACCCCTGAGCTCTCTCCCATTCTAGTCTGGCCTTTCAATTACCTGACCATAAGTGGACACTAATTCGCTCCAAGTTCCAAGCTTTTTCAACTATATTGCTTACACATACTCTTGCATCGACACTTGGCAGTGAAGAAGACAAATGGCAATTAAATAAACAAGAAAAGGGCACATAAGTCACAGAGCTTTCTGTCAGGCACTACACAAAGCATTCTACTTTGTGCTGCTTGTGTGTTGTACCAAAAAAAAAAAAAAAAAGCGCCATGTACAAAAGAAGATTCGTCACCTTGGTTTCAAATCCGGATACACACTTGAACATACTGTATACACACGCACTCACGCATATTCAGAAGCACGTCTTTACCTCATCCCAGCTCAGAAACAATGACACCCTAATCCGAGGACAATACGGGCACTAATCCACACAAAACAGGGATTGTACGGAGAGACAAACGTGGGAGTGAGGGAGAAAAAGAGCTAGAACACTAACAAGCAAAGGAGACTAATCCTGATGAGAGATAGAGGCCGGGAGAGGAGGATAAAAAATGACTGTTAGGGAGGGCAAGACAGATGGAGCGAGACAGGAAGCAGGAGAATGGAAGTTAGAAAGAGGAAGATATAAAGTTCAGACATTAAATGGTCAAATCTAACAAAGATTTGAATTTTTAGGTTGGCCAGCTCACAGTTGTGTTAATAAGCAACATCTTATAAAACTCACCAATGACAATCTCCCACAAAACGCACACACTAAACTAATAAGCCTTTTTGTCTCTCCACTCAAGGTGACTTTTCTCGACTTCTTTTTTCCTATGATTTATCAACTTTTGAGGTACCATTAGCCAAACATCGAGCCAAAGTCATTAATTGCCACTGTGACTGAAAACTTATCATACTCATTCAATCTTCAAGCAAGAGAAAAAGAGAAAAAACTAGACAGGGTGCACCGAAACTTAAAGTTCAAACCAACACAAACAACAAAGCTAACAGTATTTGATTGTCGGCCACTATTACAAGGCTCTGCAAGTTGAAAGTAAAAAACAAGTCACTTAGATCACTAACTCACTTCCTGTTACTGAAATTACTGAGCACATCGTACACAGAATTGGATTTATCCAAACACCCTTCATTGAAAAGAGGGCGCAGTTTCAAAAGGTGAACTATCACCCTTACTTACAGCAAGTTGGCTGATGGGGGTTATCTCAGGCTGGAATTAATTACATCAAAGTCTACGATCCACAGGGCTGAGCAGATGACATTTACAAGGGGCCAACCGAGGCGCTTAATTACACACTTTCATAAAGTGGCAGAATTAGTGTGCCAGACTGGTACCCCACATAAACAGCGAAGGAATAACAACACTAGCAACCTTTTGGAGAAGTCAAACAAAACAGGTAAAGGGGATGAGGTGTTTTGGGTGACATTTTATGCAGTCAAAACCCAATAACAAAGTGCTATGTCAGAGAGGGGAGAGCACTTCGCGTTCTTGGTGCTTTTTTTTTTTTTTGGGGGGAGATGAGCTCACTGGCTAAAAAATGCATGGCTGTGGAGAAGGGTGAGCGCTGTGCATGAGTAGCGGTGCAGCAAATGTGCCGTGTGGTGTTCCTTGTGTTCCTCTGACCTGCTTTTCGTGACAATGCGTCTCCAACAGGGCGGAGGAAGAAGATTCTCTCATAGCTTCATCCATAACCTCACAGTTGAGTCATTCTTGTCTTTCTATCTCTCAGACTTATAGCTCTTATTTTTCTATTTCTGTATTCCTGTTTTTCCTATTTTCTTGTCCCTTTCCCTCTCTACCTTTCGATCTCCCCTTCAATTCCTTGCAGCTAACCCCCTATCCACCAGCTGATGTCTCTTTTCTCGTGTGTCTTCCTTACTCACCATCTCTCTCTCTCTTTGTTTGGATGCAGTGAGGGTAGGCCCTGTCAGTGTGTAGTCTGTCAGAGTGGAAACAGCAGGGAGCACAGACGGCCTTTCACAGAAGCTAAAATAAAGACAGGCATGCAAGAAACACCTCAATGTTCACTCTTCCTGGCTGCACACAGACAACCTTCTACAGCCTGTATGTGCAGTATAGAAAACCATACAGCCGCACGCCCTCGCTCACATAAACAGATATACGATACTGCCAGCACATCCCGCCCACTGCCCTAGTATTTGCCTCAGTCTGTCTGTCACTTTGTGCCATTGTCACACTGCTCACACCTCAGTCACTGCCCCACAGTGGGACAGGCTTCCTCTGCTGTGATCCGCCAACATGTGTTCAGCCCGTTCCAAAGTCCCACACATATGCATTCTCATGCAGGCACAATATACATACACACACATAACTACACACACACAACACAGTCTGCTTGCTCCAGGCGCTCATTCAAACATCCCCATAACACAGGGTCACATCTCCAGAGGGACTGGTGGCTGTTTTTCACGCTTGCAGTGTGAGAGAAACACGAGAGGGAATGTTCACAGATTTCATCTATTTTCATGGTTGGATTTTAATTATTGATTTTACCTTTCCATTTAAAGTGGTCTACAAGCACTTCATTTTTCTTGTTTTATCACATACTAACTTTTCAGGTCTATTAAGGTGTGATTAAGATTGTTGTTGTTTTTTTTTTTGCCATTTTCTCTATAAAGTTAGAGACATAGAATCTTTCACACAGATACTGGAAGCTGGACAAACAATGGCAGAGCTCAAATTTTGTTCCCAGCTGGATGATGCATGAGGTGGCAAAGAAGGGACTGCAGGAAACAAATCTTTACAAGAGAGGAGCAGAGAATAGTGATCATAGAAAAAACCACACACCCATGTCTCCTGCTGCAGCACAGAATTAAAAAACACACTCTCAATTTCATTATTTGCATATTTATGGACATAACTTATGCCGTGTAAACGGCCTGCATTTTCAAGCCATCTTCTCATAAACCAAACTGGCTATTGGCTTTTTCCAAACAATTATAATATTGTCAGTGAGCACACATTTACTTTTCTACCCTGTCTTATCCCTAGTAAGAAATACATATGTAGTCGCCCACGCAGGCAGTTACAGTATAGAGAACTGGTGTTATAGTTGGACATATGCTCACACTTTTTGGGCTGCTCCAAGGCACTGCAAACAAACTCAACCAAAGCATTGGGTTCTCAGGGAAGGATGACCTTTCCGTGCATGCTCCACCGAGCAGCAGATACATCATGCTATGTCTGAGTGTGCACTCCTGTGTCCACTTGCGTGAATGGGTGCGCTTGGATGTCTACTGTGCGCAAATGTGTCCGTGTGTCTGAGTGCAGCTATGGTGTGGGAGTGCTGTTTTATCTGGAGAGCAAAACAACAACTTGTCCTGACCACAGACTAGACCCTGTCTATCCGCCAATTCACCCAGAAAACAAATAGAGGGCAAGAAGGAATGAGAGTAGAGACCCAAAAAAATGAGTATGTCTTGCAGTGCTGTGCAGAGCAGACGTGCCTGGCAATGACTTGCGGGGCAATGGGAACTGTCAAGAGCTCTCTTAGCTCATGTCAGTTCTATAAAAAGAGAGAAAAGAATAAAGAAAATATGAAAAATAATCCCAAAAAGGCACAGATGTGGGATCCAGTATCAAACATTAACATAATGTGAAGCAGGGAGGGAGACAGCTGGAAGGGTTTCAACAACTACATCACTATCTTAACCCAACCGCACCAGTCATTTAAGTTAACAACAATGTCATGCATGATTACACTCGAACTAAGTGTAAGGAGCTGGTGTTTAACTTCACTCTTCTGACGAGTATACAAATAATTCAAATTGTGCGGGAATCAAAAACATTTAAGTGTCTCTACGGACAATACAAGATACAAAGAAATGGAGCCAGAAAACATTATTTTTTCATCCTGAATTATTCACAAAAAAAAAAAAAAAGAAGCTAATTACTGATTTAGTGGTAGATATGAAAAACAGACTTAAAATACGAATGCACTGTGTGTAAGATGCACAAAATTCATCAACAGTTCTGGAGAGTTGTTTAAATGTTTCTCGTGTATTGGAATATTGATGTATAGTGTGTTTGTGAAAGTCACTGTGCATGCAAGATGTAGTAGTATGTGTTTGCGTAGGTTTGTGTGTGAATGGCGTGCGTGTGTGTTTGCATAACTGTGTGCGTGTGAGCCGAAACAGTCTTCATTAGGCTGACGGAGAAATGCCGCTCAACAATCAACCATTAATTAAGTGTCAGAAGCATTTAACGGTCAGACACGCTGGCGGCCGATTCCCATGCCAGACACTAATAACAGCTACAATCTGCCAGAGCTGAAGCTCTGCTTACACAGACGTGCCAGACAGCACGCAGTCTCCAAGAAAATGAGTACATACATTCAGTAAAATTAGCCATAAGAACTGGGTTTCTATTTAACATGAGAAGCACTTCTTTCTCTTACAGCGTATCTGCCTGTCACTGTGGCATTCTCTTGAGCAGAAGCTGCACCATGTGATAAAACATATCCAAGACACATAAAGAATCCAATTGTTGCTTGGAGCAGCTCTTAATTTGTGCAGCAACTACATTGGACCCACTGTCTCTATGACAAAATTAAAATGAAATCCTGCTCTTGTGAGTGCAGGTGTGTAATTAACAGTCCAACCAGAATCACCACGGTTTTTTTAGGGGGACTATTGTGTCCAAAAAAAGCTGAATTTGCTTTGGCTTTTCTGAAAAAGAGTGACACACTATATGCAATCAATTACACGGACTGCAGTGACATTCCAAAGTTCAAAAGTTTTACTGAAGCTGGTGTTTTACAGATAACTGTAACAACATGCAGCAAAGGCTCAGAAAAATAAATAATAGTCGCGTTAGGTTTAAATAGGCTTATGGAAAAATTGCAAACTAAAAACTGGTCTGTTAGAGGGCTTAATAGAAGGCTTGCAATGCTGCAATATATATATATATATATATATATATATATATGTAGGCCAGGGTTTTGCAATCCATAAAGCAGAAAAACATAGAATCAAAATGATCTGAACCTGGTTGGTCACTGAGGACATGCTCAGGAAAACATACAAACAGTTTTGTTTGCAGAAACTCCATAACAGGATTTCACCCACATGGTTTGGAAAATAGTATGGAAATAACAGCGCTGAGTCACTACATGTGCAAGAGCAGACATCAGTAAACAAAAACTGAATCTTAATATGCCTGTGGACACACAAAAAAATATGGAGGGTGGCCAAGTCTGGAGGCATCTACATGGCTCTAATGTCTTGCAGTAGGTTTCTGTTCAAGGCTCTATTGAACTATTACATGGATGCCATTTACAATCCAAATCAAAAAAAGGTTTCGGTGCTGCTATGGCAACTGCACAACTCCAGTGACAGACTGGTGATGTCTGAAAAATAATACAGGATGTTAAGGGACTTGATGCCCTTTATCCTCATCCATATTCTGTCATTCAGTATTTAAACCTCTTGCTGAACTCATCAGTTGGGCATATTCATTTTGTCAGATATCCTTAATTTTTATTTTCTGACTGGCTTTTTCTTCATACTGAAACAAATTATCCGTCTCCTAAGGAGCTATATTTTTATTAGATACAGACAACAAAGTCAATCCAGAGAACAAATATAATTTCTGCAACCTAGCTACTGCAGGTTGTGAAACAACACTTCACTCACTGTAATAAACCTTCCTTAGGGCAGAAATTTTGACTTGTCAAACAATGGTGTAACTAATGACATTAAAGATAAATTACATATAGGTGTTCAAATGGGAGGGTGCTAAGTAGCATAGTCTTTTGCCACTAATACAGCATGATGAAGCTGCTGTTTATAAGAGGTCCAATAACAGCAGCACTGAACTAAAGGAGGGGAAAAAACTGCATTCTCTCCAACAGTGGGCAATAATAAATTATGGGCCACAAGTACATGGGTACTGATTAGTTGAATCAGAGGCCTTGTCTTGAGGAAACATACATTTATTTTTTGCACTAGATGTTGTGAAGCTTTGCTTTGAAAATGTGCCAACCCACTGAATTCCTCTGTTCAAGGTTGTACAGTCACATTAAAGGTTCATATTAAAAGGTTCGCACCACTTGAGCAAGAATAGCAATTAAAGTTGGGTCAAATTCTCTGCATTTGCATCAGTATGGAACAAACAAGCTGATTAATATGATGAATTGGAATTGAGACTTGAAACTGGAGCCATAAGGGCCATAAAATCAGATTTCCATCAGGCTGTATAGCCATTCATCAGAGGAATACCTGGTTATTAAGCAGGTACTGATTGCTAAGTAGAAGCTATTGTAAAACACATGTAACCTGTAACAATGTGTTAAAAAGGCAAATGCTAGTTGTGTTCTGGGTTCAGCTGCATGTGCTCACTTCTGTCTAAGTGTACTAGAGAGCATTGCTTCCTGTAGAGCGATCAAATAATCACCCAATAAGCAGTGAAATTAAGACTAACATATTTGTATTGGGATTAATTTTATGAAATGAAAATTACTTCTTTCTTGTCCTTCTCATGTTTCCCTTTTAGACTCGTAGCATAATTAGAGGTCGAGTCATCAGGACAGCAAAACTTGCAATATGCCATGCCTGCTTCAAAATTGTAAATTATTATTATTATAATTGTTATTATTATCATTGTTCTCTTCTATCCCAACATTCTAGCAGATGAGAAAAAGCCAACCTCAGTTTGAAAATCTCGCTACTGTGTGTGAAAAACAGACAGAGGAAACTGATTAGCATGCACATGCAGTGGCACTGACCTCCTTGTTTTCACAGCTGAGGAATGACTGTTGTGCATATGTGCATGCATACACACCCACACACACGCAAAATGCATTTATAACCTGTGTAGAGAGCAATCTCATGGAAGTTAGCAGCATTCGGGCCTTATGTACACAACACTCACTATACACTATATAAATCATGTATTTACCATAATGCTGTGCTATAGTAAGGATACCATTTTTAAGTTGCAATTTGATTTAAGCAATCATATATTTCTGATCTAAATGATTCTCCATCCAAAACATCAGACCCAATGCCAATTGAACTATTTGCTACCATTTCAATTGGCAGCAAGCTCTAATGAGAGATGCAAGGCAAACTGAAGCTTAGTGAAACACAATGCCATCAGAAGGGCCCCTTTGAGTCGCATGTGTTTTTATACAGTATGAAAGATTAAGCTCAATGCCATATAATACACTGAATTCATGGAATGTAACCCTTCACAAAATTAACCACATGGAGGTACTACTCACTCACAATAATTAGCTCTGTGATTAGCGTGAGGTGAATTGAGACAGGCATAGTTGCATTTCAAATTTGCATTTCAATACAAATGTAAATGTGAACAAACTTTGTAATTAAGTAGTTAAATGGAAACTACAATATATTAACATATTGAAATACAAATTTGAAATAAAACTATTTGATCCTTACAACTGAGATATACCAATATGTATTTGATATAGTACACTAAAAACACATGCCAAACTGAAACTAGTAGTTTATTTTCATCCAAACTAGCAATTCCATCATTACACAACTTACTCATTATATGTGGTTTCTTTGACTCATCCATGTTAAATTAACTTCAGCTCCAGTTTAGCTCCATTTTTAGCTGAGCTTGTTTTGACACAGCAATAACAATAATATGACAATAGCCCGCAACTGTGTGCCAAATCTCTGAGCACCAGTTAAACCAATGTTAATGCTTCCTGACAGGGCAAAGGCTCCATAACAGCTACAAAGTCATCCGTGGAATGATTGGGCAACACAAACAAGCATACTGCATGTGCAACGGCCATATTCTTATTCAAATGCAAACACTGACACACAAGTGTGTGTGCATTACTAAAAATAATCAAAGAGTCATTTGCAGCAGGCCAGACAACATTTGGGACTAATTTGTGTACACATGTTATAGGCATGTTCTTTATGTTTGCTTGTTTTTTTTTTGTTTGTTTTCTTCTTACACAGTCATGATTGTTTCATGCTGGAGGCTACTGGTCACATTTAATCAAAATGTGGACCACATCAATAGTAGCCAAATACAATCTGTAAAGAGCAGACTGCATTGCTAATATTGCATGAAGGCGGTATATATTAATAGAAAAAAGACGGGACTATAATAGGGCTGCTGAAGGATGCTGAATATGAAATCAAGGTCATCCAGTGTAAATTGCTCTTTGGCAAACAATTACTTTTGTGCATCTTTCCTAATCAAAGCCGATTTTACAAGAGCAAATAAGAAAGCATCTCCTAGGTGCTCAGCAGGTTATAAAAGCCCCTCAACCCCTTCCTTTAAATTATACATACAAACAGGATGATAATACACCCCCTAAGTTAAATTGTGTGTTAGTCCCTGGACTGTGGGATTTGATCCAGGTTTATACTGTTCTTTCGCCTTTGTCATCACACTTTTGTTTGGCCAACTTCCTGACTTAAGCGGACAGGCCTCATTTTTCAATCAGGCACTGGACCCACTCATGCTTCACAGCTCTCTCATCACCCTCATCGACTCAGCCCCCACCTTCCTCTCACTCATGCTAATATGAAGGGGGGGGGGGGGGGGTCGAGGGGGAGACGATAGAGACACTATTGTAGATCAGCTCTGATGGATGCAGGAGAAAGCTGTGATGCTGGGAGGACTCCCTCTCCTGCTCTTTTACTCGCTTTAGGAAAAAAACCTATGGTGACTTATTGTTACAGCAAATACTGTATGATTGATTCTCATTTTATTCTGTTTTTAATACAGTACTACCAATACATAGAATATAGACGCATTTATAATTCCCCTCAGAGCCAGGCCTTACATATTCTGTAAGTAATTAATTTAAAATTGGAGAAACAAATACATGCAGGACTGATAAAATATTGTCCTTTTTTTCATATTTCAGACACCTGCAGTGACTTAATGCTGAGGAGGCAGACTGCTTGAGTCGTGCTGCAGGGCTGGCTGTGTTTTTTTTTTTTTCTTCGGCTGACCCAGTTGGGAGGCACATTGACTATGCAACTAAGACACAGACGGAGGAGAAACTTGGCAACACATGACTGGATAATCATCACGGTACTTTAATATTCAAGAGGGAGAGGGAGAGCGAGTGATAACATTAGGGAAAAGGCAACAAAATATGGGAGGCACTGAGGTTGAGATTTGCGGTGCAGAAGGAAAAAAGGGGAGAGGAGGACTGAGGAAGGAGAGGAAAAAGATGGAGAGAAAACAGTCCAATGGTGGAGCGTAAGGAATGCACTAAGACATGAAAAGATAAGACTTCTCTTCTATTCCCAGTAGATATTTTCAGAAGCTCAGCAAATGTTTCTAATTCCCTTTGCCTCCGTTAGCCTCCTTCTCTATGGCTACAGATTAAACATGAATAAAGAGTTTGCAAAGAGATGGAGAAGAGAAAGAGAAGAATAAGACAGAAAAAAGGAGTCTGGTGGTTGCCATGGTGATGAGAGGGGAGAGATTCCAGAGTGGTCTCGGCCATTACGCAGTGTGTTGGGGAGATGGACTATGCAGCACTTAGGCTTATTGCAGTGTGGGCTGAAACAGAACAGATATCTAATATAGACGAGATGGGCTCGCACCAAAATGGTGGACGGTGAGCACAGATCTAATAAAAAAAGAGGCTGTAGAACACTGAGGTTTTACTGCCAAAAGCTGTGCTGAGAAAAGGCAGCCAGGCTAAGGAAAAAATACATTTATCCTATTTGAGAGAATGGATGGATGTCCAGTGAGTAAAAGCCACACACACATACCCACTGACATCTACACAGAGACATATAAAAGGCACACAGACAAATGTATGCACATATGTGCACAGAAACATAATCACAGATAGATTGATCCCATCTAGACAACAGCTAAGTACAAGCCCTCCATTACTACAAAGCCAAGTACAACAGTTGTTGTCTTTGGCCATGCAGGGGCTCACATGTTATGGGCAGACACAACAGCTAAAGACAGAACAGTGATTTCCTGTCCATGAAGCTTTAGCATAAGACAAAGGGAGTGAGATCAATTCCCACAATCTTTTGTTGCAACTACAATAGCCTAAATTTCAATCTTGTCCCTGGGAAAACCCGTAATTACAGATGTCTACTCTAGGAGCAGAGGATTAAGATGTGTGAAAAGAAGTATATGAATTTATATGTATTTATGTTTAGTATCTCTATATATTCACTGTATTCCAGATGTAAGCTGATGTTTAAAAAATAAGCTAAACTAAACATCTGGCTGCTCACTTCTGACACACTTCCACTTAAACCAGAGACATGAAGCAGCTGAAGCACAACTGTGACATAACCAAACTACTTTCTGAGTAATGCCAGACAAACACAAGTGGCACTTTTTGCTCTAACAGACATTATTCGAAAGTTTACTTTCCGCACACACCACTTGGACTAGCACTGTTTTGTTTGGGGAAAAGAAGCGAAAAATAAAAAATAAAAAAAACCTGACAGCAGAGAGTTTGTGTTGCCAAATTGCACTGAAATTGTAAATTATATAATTATATAATAACAAAGATGCCCTGAAATAAACACATCATTTGACAGGCTGGTTATGGTATAACTTGGTCCATTAAGGACTGCGGCTAAGGAGGAGCTATTGACATGGAGTAATAAACAGTGCTCTCTGTCAGACAATAAAATGAGATTATGTACTGTAGAATTCCATTATGCATATAGTCTTGTGGTTGCCCGTCCCATTTTACTGCTACAAAACAGGGCAACTTGGGCAGTTGGAAGAGAAGAAAAAGACTGGTCATGCACCAAGTTATTTGTTTATGAGTATCTATGGCTCAAATGGAGTGTAACAAACTGCTTAAATAAACAAGAATTGTTGAGACAGAAAACCAAATGAGAAAAAAGGCAAACAGAGCTCAAGCTACAGATATGAGTAACTCCCTGAGAAGATACACAGTGAGATCTCTGATTATGTTCAATCTTTGGTTGTTGCCTGTTCACAAACTCGTTCCCTGCTGACCAGTGTGCACTATTTCTAACTGTGAACTAATCAAATCAAAGCAGAACAGTGGCTCTATGCCAGTGGCTTCTGGTCAAACCAACTTTATACAAAGCATCACAAAGCAGTGTGTCCGGTTCTGTGACATCTTCCTGGTGTTTCTCTGCTTCCTGGGTAGTTCAATAGCAGAAAAGTTATTTGAAACTTCAAATGACTCCTGCCGACAGCAAGTATGAGACTGCCAAATAAGAGGAAGAAAAGCTCTATAGTGAAAATGCTTTGGCCAAATTTTAAATTAAAACCTAAAAATTTCCTTTAATCTTTTGACTATTACTCGACACAAGACACAAATATCAAAGGAGATGGCTAGAGTGACATGTGTCTTTTAAAACACCTATTTAGTATGTACTTTGGTCAGCATGGAATATACCCAGAAGGTATTGTTTGTTTGTTTGCTTGTTTATCTAGGCTGATCTGACCAGCCAGCTGATTTTAATCTTTATGTTAATTCTAATCAGTAACCTGATAAAAACAGGTGTAGCCACGGGGTGGGGGTTCATTATCTCATGCCTTTGTGCCAGGGAGCCCTAGTGGGGTTTCAGTGGCACAGAGAAGTCAAAGAACCAACTGTATGTGTGCCATGGAAATTGTCAAAGTGGTTCAAGGGAAGAGCAGAATAGAATATAACAAAACTGAATGAAGGGAAGCAGAAAAGGGTTTGCAGGTCTGCCTTATCTGAGGAATAAGGAACAGAGCGCTACGGTTCACGTGTGCATGCGCTGTGTAATAAAAAGCAGACTGTGGGTGGCCTTCCATCCATTCACTTGCAGTAAAATGATGCTGTACTTTGCATATCTCCTCTAACCTACAGGGCAGCATCACATGTCAGCACGGCGGGGGCCTTTCTCTTTCCCCATGTGACACGGGTCATCGCAGTTGGTCTCGCCAGTGTCATATGAGGAGGGTGACAGGTAATTATGGCTTTGCACTCATGTCCCCTGGTGATTAACAGGCTTGATATCCTTCAGCAGGTCTCCCTGGCGCCAAAGTCACCACAAGATTTAAGATTTACATTATTTTATATTATTAGCTGTACTGATGTATGTGTATGTCATAGACTGTACACTGGGTGCATGAGAGTGTTTATGAGGATAAAAAATTAAGAGAAAGTAGAAGCTCAAGTAATACTCTCGAAGCCCAAACTAGCAAAATCAATAATTTACAGTGTTAAATTACTATATCAACTTTCGTGTTAAATATTTCTGCAAAAGTACTTTGCCACGAGAGACAATTTCATCATGCAAGGTCAGAAGCTCGACAAGTCTGACAGTTTTGTTTCCACTGGTGAGAAAGAAAGGCACCCAATGCCCCAATTGCATCCCAGTGGAGTTAACAAACAGTCTCTCTGCTCTTTTATCTTTGGTTTTATCTGGTCACGGAATGTGGTCTTGGGCCCTCCGAGTCACTTGATGTTGCTCCATCGAGCCACATCCCCACATTCACAATATCTCAAAAAGACTGACAAACTCCTGTCAGGTAATTAGCCTAATTAGTCACTGGCTTGTATTTCCTTCTCCTCCCCAGGCTCGCCTTTCCTCCTGCGTGGGTTTGAAGAGTGCCATCATTAATATCATCCCGCCATGGGTCATAAAGCATTCCATGTCACCATGATAAAGGTCCCTGTCCTGGCCTGGGAAAGGAGAGATGATAACCTATCTGGATAGACTGTCTTTGAATTAAACCGTCTCACGATACAATTAGTTCAGTGCACACTGCTACTTTTGCTCTGGAATGAGTCACGGTATATACCATATTCTCTCCTTCACGCTTTGTTTTCTCCCTTTTGTTCGGATATTTGAGAGGTTTTGCTCAGTAGTACTGAAGCCTTTTTCCTTTGAACTCAAAAACTCTGACAAGAGTGGCTGAAAGATCGCATAATATTTGAAATTAATGGCATAAATTACTGACATGAGAGCAATGATGCAGAGATGAAATAAAGGCGATCTGACTTGAATGTGAGTCAAACATTCACAAATCTGAGAAGTGACTAGTGTGGCTTTGAGAGTGACCTTAAATTTATCACATCCACATTCCTGCTGTAGGAAAAAATATAAAGATTATATAAACATACAAAAACAAAAAAGTTGTGTTACCTTCATAGACAGCTTTAAATCCCTGCCCACTGACTGCGTAGTCAGACAGTAGCCACAGTGTAAGCCTGGAGCCTGTACTCACAATGGGTGAAGGCAGCTGGAACCCCGTTAACCTGAGAACAAATGGACAGAAGGACAATAACGGTCAGACAGAAAAAAAAGATCCAATCAGCAGCACAGTTGGTTACAAGGTCAGGTATGAAGCCCGCTTCCATCAAGCCAGCTGTTCCCTCAGGCATTCAAGGATAACTTTTTGTGTAACGAGGCTCTGAATCATCCACAAATTATTAAAATGCCAAGACCTCAACAGGACAGAAAACCTCAACAGATTTCTCTCCATCAGCGAAGACAGAGTAACTGCAATCATTTACCCACAGTGAATTAGAAACACAGCAGTGTGGGAATGAACCAACAGATGAACAGGCAACAAACATAAAATTGTCAGACTCTGAGTAAACAACCATTTCTAATAACCAACCGGCGGTTTTTATATGTGTAGGCTAATTCAACTGGAACAGGAAATATTGGCTATTTATAGCAGCAGAGTACATCTCAACTTCACACCACAAGTTTTTTTTTTTGTTTTCTTTTCATGCTGGGTGTCTCTGTAAAGCTTGTTTTCCTATCAGTATGGCACAATAATGACAAGCTGTAGAAAGAGGCTATGTTATTTGCACGTTTGTTTTTCATTTTTCCATTTGTTATAGTTCATTTCAGCACTGTTACTGTCTTGGCTGCTAGCTAACATTAGGTCGCTCATTTTGCTAACTAATGCTATCGCTTTCACTGCGTGGATAACGCTAACCGGAACGGGGCTAGTAGCTAGGTATCACTGGCTAATATTTCCTAAATAAATATTTTGCTACGTCAGCTCAGTAATTTAGCCAAGTGTATCACCTGTGAACCAGGACCTCCGGAGATTTCCTGTCTGTGTTGCAGTTTCTACTTCCAGCCTCTGAAACTTAGCTAAGCAGCCAAGGTCAGGAGGAATCAAAGCTGTCAACACTATCGTTAATTTATGCGTCAATCTGTTCGCTAAGCTACCTCTAGCCTGAACACTGTTACGTGTGACATAGCGTTGTTTGTCATTTTTCAGAATACGTGGTTTAATTGGGGATGGTCATGGATGACGTTTTACTGCCCTCTGGTGGTGCTAATGTGAACTGCACGAACTAAATTTGAATTAATAGAAGATATAGTATGCGCTTTTTTACTATCATGACCTAACATAATGTTTTACATGATTGAGTCTCACTTATATATAATCTTTGTTCAAACTTACTCTTTGTGTCCCTATCACCCAGTCAAACTATTGTCAAGCTATCCTGATTTTCAGATGTGAAAACCAGACCGAATCACTATAAAATACTGCAATAAGTAGTGTGGCGAATAAAATCTCTGAGGGACTATTAACCAGTGTACTAAAATTATGTTGGATCCAAGCTACTGTATAGTTTTGAGTAATGAGCCTTGCCGTATTAGCTTTAAGCAGCAGCTTCACCAGGTTCAGCTATCAAATCCATTTCACGTTTGCCACCCACATACTGGCAGTACTCACATAGTCATGCACATACTTATTAAAAAAACAAAAAAAACAGGTGTCCACCATTCATTTGTCGCCAGTCACCACAGGTTGATTCATCTGTGTATTGACAGGAAAGTGTGTGTGTGTGTGTGTGTGTGTGTGTGTGTGTGTGTGTGTGTTTTACAGATTGTAGGACAATGTTGCTCATCTTACTTTAAACTCATCCTTGAAATTTCCCTTCCGAGGTGTCACTTTAATTTTCATTTTCTGTTCCTACATGTACTCTCTCACTGCATGTGTATCCCACTCTTTACAGTCTATTACATCCCCCCCTTTTATCTCCAGGTGTTAAGAGAGGCCTCAGTGTTTCACTTAATCCTTAAGTATCACATTGGAGGTTGGGAAAAATTGCAAAACACCAGTGCGGGAAAGATGAATTGGACCAAAAAGGGAAGAGGACTTTAATATATGCATGATTTCACTCCTCTCTGTGAGATTGTCACGGTGGGATATCAGCTAAACGATGGGACACATGTTCATGCAAATAGCCCCTTCGCTGACCGCAAATTGAGTTGGAAGGTAGCCATCTTGGTTCAGCAGCACACTGCGAGGAAGGGGTGGGTGGGGAGGTTGATAGAGGGTATGATGGAGGGGCTGAAGAGATGGGGAGGAGGGATCTACAAACTGGAAGGGATTCTTGCCGCATCCAAATCATGATCATCTGGCTTGAGCCAGATACGGCCCTAAATCATTTCTCTAAGCTAAGAGAAAACAAAATGGATACCTTCAGAAAACACACACAGAAACAGGCTTCATTTGAGAAGGCGAGATTAAATATTGCCATGAGATATGGGCTGTGGCAATCTGAGGCGTGCAGCTGGTATTGTGAAAAAGCCAGCTGGGGGATTGCCTGTTATCAAGAAAAAGATGCAAGATATGATTGCAACTGAGCGATACAAAAAAAAAAGAAGGGATATGCAGCACAGGTGTCTCAAGTGAATGGTAAATTGATGGAGGGAGGACGAATTAGATTGAGGGACAGGAATAGAGAAAGAAAAAGAGATAAAGTTGAGAAAAATAGCACAGTTTTAGGTTGTTTCTACTGTATGGAAAGCTGCGTAATCTCTGAAATAACGGCCTCCGAGGAGAAGAATAGGTGTATTTTCGGATGGCTGCATCCACACTAAAGAGTATATGTGTATGTGTGTGGAAGTATTTGCATAAGTGTGTGTGTGTGTGTGTGTGTGTGTGTGTGTGTGTGTGTGTGTGTGTGTGTGTGCATGGAGAGAGCAGAGGTCTATTAAGAGGGCTTTCCACCTGACTGGCCTCAGCATCATCTCAATGAAGAACCTCTGCTTCCAATTATCCAACCACTACCCATGGGAACGAGAGAGGGGGAGACAGACAGAGAGGGAGACAGACTTTGTGTGCAGAAAGATGGCTGTATGGGTAAATAGTGGAGATATTGTAATGAGGAGATGTCAGCGCTGAAGAACAGGTTGAGGCAGGACGGAATATGAAAAGTAGGTAGGTGAGAGAAATGCATCAGTATGTGAAAACTCCAACTATGAGGCTGGTGAGAAATGTCCTTCATTATGCTTTACAGCTATTCAGGGATTCATGCTCACACACACACACACACACACACACACACACACACACACACACACACATACATACATGCAGTGTTATTTGAACATTTTCGTGCATGTGTGTGTTTGTGATCTGCCCCAAATATATGTGTGTTTACAGCTGTAAACAGACAAGACTAAATGAGGTCATTCGTCCTTTAAACTCAGTCAATGTGTGTGTGTGTGTGTGTGTGTGTGTGTGTGGTGTGTGTGTGTGTGTGTGTGTGTGTGTGTGTGTGTGTGTGTTCAAGGGTGGAAGGTAAGCACAGTGCTGATACAGCCGATTCTCCTGCAGAAGGACAGATGAGGGAAGAAAAACAGAAGAAAAGAGGGAGAAGGAAAAAAAAAAAGGAAAATATATACAGCAGCAAGATTTTGATGGGTGAGTAGCAGGGACACATTAGCCAATAAATGATGGGTGGTAAGAAAGAGAGACAGGGGGAGAAGAAGTGCAGAGTGAAGAACTATGTATGTATTCTTATGTGTATTTGTGTGTATACTATACTGAAGTTGTCAAATGACTGAAATATAAAACAAAAAAACAAAAAAAGGGGAAAAAAGCCAAACTGTTACAGTTTAGTTTGTGTGTGTGTGTGTGTGTGTCTGTGTATGACTCATCATTGGCTCTCCTTACAGTGAAAAAAAAAAAGAAAAACTGAGTGTGTAGCTTTGCAGAGGTTAAAATGGCACTTGGTTCCCACACACATGATTTGATTCCTCCAGCTAATAGGAAGACTTTCACAAGCACTTAGCCTGTATTTCTATCAGCCTTCTCATCCTTTCTCTTTGGGTAAGCTGTAATGTACCACATCACTTTGCCCAAGGGCGTGATCCCGCCTTGATAGAGTTTTATGGTTCGCCTTCAGCGCTCTCAATTTCAGTTAAAAAGCTCATGGTATTTAATCTGAGAGCCTGCAAACGTGTTGCCAGTAATCACGGGGGTTACATGAACTCTAAAATGTTCATCACTGTAAACGTGGACAATATAATGTGCCACATTTTAGTGTCTGTTAAGAGATTCCCACTTGTTATGGCTGTTCATCATCACATTACATTGTCGAGAAAGAACCCAGCTCCACAACAAACTAGCTGGAGGCAGCAACAATTTGTAAATCTCATACACAGCCTTCCACAGATCCCACAAGCCATCAATATTTCAACCAAGACTGACATCTTCCTGAATTAAATGGGCTAACAGTTATTTTCTTTCTTGTGGAAAAAAAAAAGGACAGGCTTTAGCATGCAAATGCTTGTTAATATTCATGTGCGTGTGACATCACAAGGTGTTTGCGCATCGAGGTCGAACAGCAAAGGGCGGGGAGAGTCTATCAGATGTCTCCGAGGCTGAATGCTGATGTTGAGATAATCAACCGCAGTCGGCGCCAACTGAGAGACAAACCGCAGTGAAGTCATTAACAAGCCAGCGTTTCTAGAGAGACGGGAGAGGGAGAGCAGCTGATATAAGGGGGAAAGGAATGGAATGGACGGCAAGAGGACGAAGAATAAAGGAGTGGGAGAATAAAATATTAGCAGTGAGTTGAGCAGCTTTGAACAGATGAAGTAGGTGACAAAGTGTGAAAACTTAAACAGCAAAATAATTGAACAGAAACTCCTGAGTAGGGAGTGAAGTATAGGGTGAAAGACAAAAAACAATCTGAAGATGAAAACAAGTGAATAATTTACAGTGTCAGGACGGTGACTGAATGCATTACTCATCGGCTGTGTTCATTTTTGGGTCATAAAAAGACACGGGTGGCAACACAGGGCTGATTAGTTGTCATTTGCTGTGCAGAAGAGCTAAAGCCATCACCAGCTCAATTAAAGAATGTGTGTTTATGACAGAGTGGAGGAGTTATGGGACTCTGTGCAAGAGATAGGTCTATGTCTTCTTTTTTATTTATTTATTTATTTAAATCTAATTCTACATAAGGGTTGGAGTAAGTATGCAGTTATGGCTTTGACACACACACGCACTCACACACTCACACATTCTCATACAGATTTACTTCCCCTGGAGTGTCTACCGGTCAGCAAGTGAGTGAGTGATGTGACTGGTTTATCTCCAGGCTATCTGGACTCCATTAACAGTGCATTACATTGTCCTGATGCTATCTGCTTTTGCCCAACATAGATACCTGTGAGGCAACATAGTGGGGTGCACCCCCCCCCATTGTGTTACATACAGGATATTCAGCAGATAATACAAATGCAAACAGCCATGCATAGTATTTGAATGATTATTTAAATACTTTGAGCGACAGTGCAAAGTGCAAATAACACAGGAAATAAAGGAATATTCCTCACAGACGTGCATTTATGGACATGACATATGACATAAAAATTAATCATTATAAGCACTGGTATTGAATCCTTAAATGAACAACATAAAAGCTCGAACAGTAAAGGTAGGAAGTTAAAAAAAATAAAAGAATTGCATTCTTTGTTCATTTGTTCCCCCTTGTAGAGACATAAGTCAATTACACTTACAGCAAACAAATCAAGGCTGACAAATGAAACAAGGTGACGTTCACACGTCCACTGTGTTTTCCCCTGCTCCGCACAAATCGCTTTGCAATAATCCTCAGGCAGAAAACAATTAGGGATAAAATAAAACTAATTCAATGTCGTGCCACTTTCGCCCCTAGGAAACTGACAAAGCTAAGTGGTAGCCAGGAGATACGCTTCTGTTTACCCGCCGCTACTGGTGTGCAGGTCTGTCCATCTGTGTGTGTGTGTGTGTGTGTGAGTGTCTAGACTATGTGTGTGCCCGAGTGGATAGAGCAATTATGACACCCTAGGTATGTAGTAAATGATCAAGGAGAAAATAAGGACAGCCATGAGAGACTCAATTGAAAGCAATCAGGAAACAAGGTGAAAGAAATCCTGCAAGAACGACCACAAACATGGTACAGCTGCCCTGCATTTTAGATATTTACTTATGTTATATACTGTATGTTAGACTGATTTTAATTAAGTCCATTCTTTGTCTCTACTTTCTTTTGTTACAGGGTGTTTAGTTACAGTTTTTAGCATGCAGCACAAAGGGACGATTATCATTATTGTGCTACCTGTTGTGTAAAGACTTCATAGACTTCACATCCATGTAGAAATAATTCTACAAACAGTAGCAGTGTGAAGTTATGCCTAAATAAACAGGTTATATAACACATAGCTCAAACAACCAACACATAGATCAAACAATATGTCGATGAGTCAGCCTTATAGGCGTTAAGATTTTGATGCGTAACAGACAGAGTTGGTAAAATGAGGTCATGTGGGGCATGTGGCATGATGGAACTATAAGCGAAAACAAACAAACCAAAAAAAAAAAAAAAAAACCCTAATATACACTTGGGTAATGGCTGAGTACATTGTTGCCTTTCCCAGAATCTCTCAGATTAAAAGGATATGTTATTTAATCAAATGCAGCCATTTGCCACTTAGTACAGCAAACAGCCCATCCCTCTTTAAACCAGTTGAGGCTTTTACTTGTGTACTGTATCTTTGTCTCTCTGTCTCTGACTCACTGTGACTCACATTGTAATATACAGTGGACACCTGTGTTTGTTTACTTCTGGTATGGGGCTTCTAGTCAGACTTTGTTTCATTCATCCAGCCTGAAATTGTGTTCTTGTTATTTTGTGAGGGTTATTTTGTCTTGTTGATTTATGACTCAGTGGATAGGAAGTATGTTTGCATATGTGCAGTGACGGTTCGAGACTTTCAGTCTAAACCACTGAGGTTCTTCTTGAGACACTGGATGAAGCTCTGAATCTTTATTCTAATTTTCATCATTTAACACTTCTCTCTGTCTCTGTCTCTGTCTCTCTGTCTCTCTCTCTCTCTCTCTCTCCCCCTCCCTCTCACTGTGATCTTCGGTTTCTCCCCAGATCCACAGACGGATGCCACTAATAAACTCCAAAACAAGGTTGGGAAGAAGATCTGATTAGCCAGCGGGGCTAATAGGGACACAGTGACCGATGGAGCGCCCAACCAATGCTATTTACTTTCTACCCGTCGCTCTTCTTTTGTTCCTGTGGCAAGGATGATCAAAGAGCAGCAGAGGGAAGGAGACAGTGAGGGAAGAGAGAGAAAAGGGGGGGGGGGGGGGGGCATGGTGGTGGTGTGTTTGAGTGTGTGTTACTGAAAAAAGCTCTGGTTCTGATCTTGAATTAGCTGCAGGCTCTCACAATCACTGATGTGCTCATATGCCATTCATCTTGTGTCGGTGTACTGTCAACAGTCTCTCCTTAAGTCCCTCTCTGCCTGTAGATCTCAACATTAATGCCCTCTCTCTGTTAATTATGTGTCTTTTTTTGGAAACTGAATCAATCTGTCCTATTTCAGTCCTCAACATCTCTGCACTGTGCTGTATGTAATTGACCGAATCACATCCTTTCTGATGAGATCGATCACAGTGTTTACAGCAGAGTGCGGAGTGGTAACCTTCACCTCCCCACCAACTAAATAAGCACCAGTGCAACTGGTCCCATACAACAAGTGCCTAATTACATGCCAGGTAAATCCTTTTGACACAGCATGGCTTGTGTCTACATGTGTGTGTGTGTGTGTGTGTGTTTGCGTTCGTGCGCGTGCACAACATGTGTGCTTTATCCATTATCACGTTTCACAAGGTGTTTGGATAACTAATTAGACTGCTATGCTCTGTGTCTCCCAGGGATGAACAAGAGAAAACAAAAGAAAAGGATGAAATCAAGGAAGAGAAACGTGACTGCAGCAACACTGAGGAAAAAAAAAAGAAGGGAAGAAATCAACACAGGCTGGAAAAATATGCCAGGGATTTGCCTAAGCCAGGAAACAAATGGTGCACAAGGAGAACGTCTGTGTTTCACAGTCCCATAGATTACCGCTGAAGGGAATGTATTTCTTCTGTTTGTAGTCGTGTGGTAGCAAAGGTTCTATGCTGCCATGTTGTTTTTGTTGGCCGTCTTAATATGAAGGGTAACAAAATTAATTGATAAAAATGTAGCCGATGAAAATGCGTCTAAATTGAAAAATGGAGCAGTAAAAATGGATTTGAAGAATAGTGGAGTGATAAATTATAAAGTGATTTGATTAATTTAAAGGCGATTAGATTGAAACAGTCTAGATATGATGAAAACAGAGCTGCGTTTCATCATTTTCCCAGACTCACATTCATCATTCATTATTCACTACACAACATTTACCATTTATCATTTCAGGAAAGTGGCCTCACGGGTGGAGGTAACAAAAATGAATTGATAAGCGATGCAGAGGTGATGAAAAAATGCTTATGAATTAATAATGGTGGTGATGAAACATATGTGACTTGAGAAACAGTGATAAATTACCAATTTGTTTGATAAACTTGATTGACATTTCATTTGAAACTGTGTTGACATTTATCGTTTATGGCAATTTTTGTTACGTCCGCCTAAAATGTCACTCAAAAACCCATGCCCACTGACTGACAAGTTGCAGGCAGCTCAGTGCAGCGCTGGTGATCACACACACTAACACACTAACAACTGCACCTGACTGTGAAAATAATCTTTACTCAAATCTTCACAAAGAGTAAAAGATACGCTCCATGTCCAATTTGTAATGTGTAATATTCAAAATCTGAAAAAATATCAAAATGTAATGAAGTCATATAATAACTGTCCTTGGGCGAAAATCTTTTGCTTGCTGTAAACAATAAACGCCAACATCATTTCAAATAAAATGTCAATCACGTTTATCAAATCGATTGACAATTTATCACTCACATACATTTCATCACTTCCTTTAATAATTTGTAAGCTTTTTCATCACTTTCATTTTTTTTAATCAATTTTTGTTACCTCCACCCTTGAGAACACTTTCTTTAAATGATAAATGGCAAATAATGAATAATGAATGATGAACGTAAGTCAGATAAAATGATGAAACATGGCTCTGTTTCCATCACATCATGACTGTTTTAATCAAATCGGCTTTGTCATTTTGTGTGAGTTCCATTCATCCTACTTTCAACGGAGCACTCACATCTCAAATAATATCCCAAACCGACTCAAACCTGAAGGTGAGCGGATATGCAGTGGTGACAGTGCTCACATGTTGCACACAGCTGAAGGTATTTTTTCTGTTTCAGGTATGTTTATGTTAAATTTGGATCCTTTCTTATGGATTCAAACACTATTTCAACCGACCATGTCTTCTCCTTTCAAATCAAAAAGAAACGTATGATTAACAACGTGCATGCCAACAAATGACAGAACATATAATTACTGAAACACTGATATAAAAGATAAAGGAATACATTAAAGGGAGTTACTGCGTGTCTGCAGAGCTCTCATCACTTTTATTTCTTCAAAATGTTTAATTCTGCAGAGATGTTTACGAATTTTTGGAATTTGGAAGTACTTGAGAGCATGCTTATGATATGTGGTAACCATACTTCTATAACAGCACAAGCATACTGTAACTGACATTAGTTCAATCAAACCCACGACTACAAACCACTGCAAAAAAGCCAAAGAAGCAAAGAAGTGATTTTCTTTTTTTTTTAAATCACAAAAACTGATCACACGGATGAAGAACCAATTACAGAAAAGGTGTTGTAGCCTACAGCAATGGTTAAAAGACTCTTTGGCATTATTATCTATGGAGAGAGCAGCCATAGATGTACAAGAATGTGATGAAGTGTTAGTCCAAGGACTGATATGTTTATCGTCAGTCACTTGCGATTAGCAGGCATGGACCTAATCATTTAATCGTCACTGAGCTGCAGTAATGAGATGTTAGCTAAAAATCTGGTCGTCCGTGATTGGTTGAACAGTCGTTTCAGTAGAAATTAATCACCAACTGTAGCTCCGGCTGCAGCCCCAAAGTATTTTGAGCGATGGTAATGGTAAAATGGTAATGGCGCAGCACACAAATAGAAGAGAAGATTTGAGATGAATCACTTTCTTTGACTTCCGTAACCAAAATGTGAAACACAGCACATCATCCAAATAAGGTTTCACCCTGACAAAACTGCTGCAGCTTTTTCTTCACAGCTGACAAAGTTCCCACTCGAAAATTGCTCTCTTTCACACAAATTATAGATTGTCAAAGTCATTGTTTATTATCATTATTTAAAATGATAAATGCTACTTTGTTACAGCTTTTTCAATCCAAAATTACTGGAAACAAAAGAGAAGTCATGCCAGGAGTGAAACGAGCAATGACAAGCGGCGCTCCCCTGTCTGCTCTCCCCTCTTCCACAATGTTGAACCCGGACGCGCCGCACATGTTAAACCTGCAGCACATGCGCGCTCACGAGTCGCCGTACTGTGCCTTAGGTATTGTAATTGGGAAATTGTGACTGACGTGATTTGCATAGGTTGTCACACAAATCAACAAAATGAATTTCCCTGCAGTGAGAAAAGCATAACATCCGCCTCCCAGCATCCCTTTGTTAGGTAGTGCTTATCAGTTTATATCGTAAAATTCTTGGCTTTGTCTGAATTCCTGTCATATTATGCGTGATTTGCTCTGTGCATTGGTTCCACTTAAATGAAAATCATCAACCTGTGCTCATGAGGTTTTTGTACACAGGACTAATTGGAAAACATGACCTTGTGCTGACAAAAAAATATCCAAAGTAAAAATATGCTGAATTTAGCTTTTATTATATGGCTGCAGATCACAAAATTTTCAAAATAAGACATCATTAATTTCATATCTCTGATCTGGTCAAGTCTAATTCTGGAAATATTTCACATGCGCATCTTCATCTGCTGGCATGGCTTCTGCTGCTGTGCTATGCATAACTAATCACTTCTGAACAAAAATCAGTGCCAATCATTTTTCTGACCAATTTCTTGCACGAAACTGCTGCCAAATAAAACTGATTATTTTAACTAATTCTGATGTTGTCCCTTTTAACACCAGTGCAGTGCCATACAAAATGTGCCTGCATGTCAGTAGCCTGATGGCAGTAATGGCCTCTCTTTACTGACTGAAGCAAAAAAGGTTCACATTTAAACTTTTATATCAACTGCGGCTGTACAAGTCAAAAGACAGAATTATGTACTTTCATTTTTGCAGAACACATATTGCCGAAAATGTGAGCAGGGAGCACTACATGGCCGTAATTACATCTCTATTTTTTGTAAATATATTTTCTTCCCTGGAGGCTTAAACGGCTCAACAGGTCGGCTCTCCTAAAGAATTTTGGTGCATTCCTTCAACTTCAATGAGTGTGAGCGAGTTCAGAAGGGCTGAAAATGACAGATCTTTCTGAAGGGTGTACCGCATATCTAATCGTTTATCTCGGCAGGAAAACATTTCATTTCATGCCGCTGCTGAAGTGTATCCTGTTAAGAACATTGATAGGCCTGGGGATGGGAGAATGTCAATAGCAATGCGCACAATGAGTGATACACAGGATGTAGGATATAAATTCACAGCCATCTAGTTGATTATTTCTCTAATCTGGGGTTACAGGGCCTAATAATTCTGCCTCACAGGTGAGCAGATGCCATAAATCTCAACATCGTTTCACTTTTTCCCAGCGTGAGATGATGAAAAACAAACTATCACTCTTCCTCCTGTTTTTAGCAGTCTGTCGTTAAAGCTGGCGTTGATAAGTGGCAGTCTCTCCATTAACAGCCCAGATTCAAAGGAACCATAAATCCAAACTTGTGTGTGTGTGTGTGTGTGTGTGTGGGGGGGTGTGTGTACGTGCTTGTGTGAGTGTGTCTGCTCGCACATGTCGGTAGGTGTGTGGAAGCTTGGTGAATAAGATGCACAATCGTGACCACCACAAACTAGTAGACCTATGCAGCCTTGAAGCCATACTTAACTCATTTAGATATGCGCTCCTCACGTGGATGTCACACAACCTGTGAACGTTTGCAGCTACGAACACACAAAGAAGAAACACGTATTGAACACCATACACGTTTCATATTGAACACGTGTGCACCTCAGTGTTCACGCACTGAAGTCCATTTTCCAAAGTATGTGTTGCAAGACTGATTGATGGTCGAGGCCTTCAGTGAAGAATTATTGCCGTGGCGAGCGTTCAGGCAGGAAGTGCTATTGTGCGTCACCCACTCTCACCCTGACCTGCGGACATTGGCTCTATACAAGCTTGACTCATTGACTAACACCGTCCTCATTCACACACACAGTACGAGACATGGATGCACACTATCACACCAAATGCTCAAAGAGAAAAGAGCTCCTCTCTTATCGCTCCATGCAAACACCCACGACTGTATATGAATGTGTGGCGTTTGACCAGCATTAATTGAGTTTAGAGGTGATAGAATAAGACATTATAGCTGCTCTGAAGCTAAATCCAACTGTTGCTGAATATCAAGTAACACAGGAACGTCTCTTTTTATGTAAGAAGCTGGTATCATTTGAAAGTAATATGATATGATTGGTTTTCAGGCCTGACACTTTATTGTTTAGTTCAGACTCTTAATCTCCTAATGTTGATTTGTGGATGCTACAAACAGCTGATTTCTGTGAAAAACCTAAAACAAAAAAAAGAACAAAAAAAGAAATCCAAGGACAAAGACAAATGAACTAGCTGGTGAACACAGTGGCACATTTAGCAGGTAAAGAACCAAGTATTTTCTCTTAAGAGTTTGAGGGAGCAAAATCCGAGCTAAAAGGAGAGTGAATATTGAATTTAAATTCATTAGGTGGCACTGGGCAAGACATGATTCCAAATGAATGCTCGTTCAGTTGTTTCATCTTTTTGTTCATCGACTTGTTGACATAAAGTTTATATCAACTTAAAATGAGAAAATGTCAGTGTTGCGTTAACAATTATTTTCCAAGTGTCCCAAGTGCCCAAGAAATTAGTTATTGTAGATTTATTTTGTTTAATTCATAAAATGTTATAAAATGAGGAGGAACATCTCATCACAACTTCTTAGAGAACAAGCTGAAACATTCCAATCCAAAAGGAATCGATTCAAAATGATGTAAAATAAAGAAAATCAGCAAATCTTTACATTTCATTATCATTTTTTGCTTGATTAATAATTTAAAATCTATAAATAAAAACTGCGGTCAACTGATTTTTGGACAATCCAGTAATCACCCAGTCGTTTAAGCACTTGTTTGGTGTCCATGTTTTTTGTTGCTTAAAGGATCAATTCACCAATTACTCAAAAACTTTTAAATCATTCTTTTACTGTTTGTTTTCATGGTCTGTTTTTAGTTGGCAGATTCATGCAGCTCAAACCAAAACTGTGAACTACAAGCAGAAGCCATATGAAAGCACATACGTAATATTTTTTTCCCTCGCATGCATATTCTGTATTTTAGCACCTGCCTGAAATCAGCAACGTCTCAGAAACCTTATGCGTCTGGAAAATTACAGGGTTAACAGTTTTCCAGCCCACTGCCATTTACTCTGTGCTTAAAAGTGTGTGTCTGAGTGTGTGTTTGTGAGTGTGGTGTTCATTTTATCTGTATTCCAATAAAACTTGATTTTGTTGACACTGAATCAGCTCGCCGGGATGGGCTGCACACTAGCCTAGATCCTTTGTAAGCAAAATCTAGGCACACACACGCACGCACGCACGCACACACACACACACACACACACACACACACACACACACATACACACACACATACACACACAAAAACTGATATTGTGACTGTAGTGCCTGACTGTAGTGTTAATGCCACTCCCAGGACCATGCACTAGTGCTCCTTATTTAGGTCCTATCAAGCCCGTAGGCTGAAAATCTGTCTCTTCCACGCCTCCTCCTCTTTTTCACTTTCCCACCCCCTGCCAGACTGCCAGGCCTTAAGTCCCTCGGTTCCATCACTCCATCACTGAGAGGAAGGAGATGTGGAGAGAGAGATGCCTTCACACACCCCAATAGCTTTTCCGTCTGCTGAAATGTACTCAGTGTTCCCCGATTGGCAGCTACAAGGTGAAATGTGACACAAAAGTGGAGGAAAAAAAAAAAGGCTGCTTTTTACAAGTAAGAAATGTGCACTCAGAGAGACAGTGAGTGAGCTGGTGGAGGTTCAGTGTTTCGCTTGAGGTCAAGCTGGCTGTTGGCTTTAGTCATGAGAAGGTCTCTCTGACTACTGTGCTACAATACCCATGGCTCTGTTTAACCCTGGATAGCGAGGTTGCTGATGTGTTAAATTATTTCATAACAATAGGCCTTCTTTAACTGCAGATAAATGACCAGACAGTCAATTAACTTATCATTTTACTGCATTAATAAGATGTGATTAGCTACTGCAAACACAGCTCTAACAGCAGACATAAAGACATGAGGAAAAAAGGAATGAAAATGGAAATTGAGGAAAAACGTCTGTCTATGTCAGGGACTTTTTTGTAAAAGCCTTTTTAGTCTTGCTGAAATTCATGCACATTATTTCTCTACTGACCATTTTTCAAAATGTGCCATAATTCATTTATTTTCTAATTTTAGTAGACTCAGTAATTTCATAAATGTTGGTATGTTCAAATCAACCAAAAAACCATTTCACTCTCAAAGGTTGCACTATTGTGATGTGGTGCCGCAGCTTGACCCCTCTGAAAACCGTCCGTTCTCAACCGATGCATTGAAAAACATCATTCATTGCAGAGTTGAAGGTCACGGATGTTGCAAAGCTTCGCATTCATAACCAATTGTTGTAAAATCATGGCCTGTGAACAAGAAATAAGCAATAACATGGAAAAGCATAATGTGACTGAATGTGTCTTACGTTAAAAAGTTGTGGTTTGGTAACTGACTCTCATGAGAGAGCATTCAACATGGAAAATTTACATAACAGGTTCAGTTTGCTGTATCACCGCAATGACGACATATCTTAAGCTAATATTGATTCATAGCAAGTTCATTTTAACATGCCTACAGCAAGCTATACATAAACTCATGTACTTGCATTTAATGGATGGAAATAATTGGCTAAAACATGCAAAACCAATGGTGTGATCCTCTACAATCTGCTGCACATCTTCCTCTAATGGATCCAGATAAGTTTATTTGCTTTAATTTTACATCCTGACTGAAGAGTGTGTCCGACGGCTATCAAAGTATGGCCATTAGAAACATTTTCTCAAATTTATTTCAAAATAAGATAAATAGGCTAACATGCTGATGCTGGTGCAATAAGGTCATACTGTATGATACTGCAAATTAGTGGATACAAGCTATTTCCTTTCTTACATAGCTGCACTTAAGTCAGCAAAACTGATCTCACCTTAAGGTTTGTTTTTCTGTAGTGCAGCCTGTCCCTGTGTGAAGCAACTGATAGCTTCCACAACACTAGATGCACTTAACCACTTAATAACTATATCATCTCTGAAAATCAATGCTCTGCTTAATTAACGGCAATAAAATACGACGTGCTCCAGGACATATATCATTGCATATGATTCTTTTTTTTCTGTTTTTACATTTCAAACAATTGAAACTCATACTGAATTTTCCCTATATGCTTCCCAGATGTCAGTTGGGATGAAGGTTTAATGAAGTGCTGCAGCACAGACTGACTCATATATGCTTTTCCTAAGGATCGACTGTGACTCATAAAGAAACTGCTGCAGGAGCAAACGCACCAGTGTGCACATACTGTATAATTAGGAACACGAGCAGCACATATACAGCTGAACTTATTTGTAAGCTGGCATTCTCCTGATTTTATCGGCTTTGCTGTGGCAGCAATGAATAATAATAGATAAACAAATCTAAAGAAAAGTGACTGCTTTGAAAAAGAAATCAAAGGTAATCATTTGAATATGAAGTGAGGCAAAACATTCATTTTTGATGACTACCTGAGATTAAAGGAAATATTCCAAGCTCTACAACCTATAGCGTGGTATACATGAAAGGCTGATCAAATTCAGCAGACACAGTGCACAGGACACAAAATGGAGAACAGGTAGAAGAGATAAGATATTAAAAAAAAAAATAAGTGAGGAGGAAATGAGAGGAGTAAGAGAGAAATTGGAGGAAGAGGAGCAAGAGAGATGGAAAGAAAATTACTTTTGACACAAGCGAGCAATGAGAGCAAAGGGAGGGCTGAATTATCAGACGTGCATCTTTGTGTGTGTGTGTATGGAAATGTGCCAATGACGTGTGTGTGTGTGGTGTACGCAGCTGTGTTTGTGAGCGTAAATATACATGCATGTTCTGACAGATTGCTGGTGAGTTGCGAGAGCTGATGCTTGACTCTTCCCAGTCTTTACAAAACGCCTCCTTTGAAACAGGAGAAAGTCTGGTCAAAGACAACAGAAGCAGAATCAAAAGGTCTGTGTTCTCTACAGGATCTACACCGCTTCCGCTTCTCCATCCCTCTCATTTTTTCTATATTTTTCTCTCTTTTCCCAACCCCCCTTTTCCTTCTTTTTTTTTCAAATTCATTTTCTTTCCTCTCACTTATTTTCAAAGCGCTTAGACAGTGAGAGTGGAACACTTTCCCTCTGTCCCACTGGAGAATCAATATACAACAGAGCCCAGAGGTCCAAACAGGAGAAAGGCTGAGGAGAACAGCACAACACCGATCCATAATGGATTTTCTTCTCTCTTTCATTCGCTTTCTGCAGCGAGATGCAATGGAGGCACCACTGGCACAGAATGAGAGACCCAGGGAGGGGAGGGGAGGGGGTGGCAGAGAAGAGGTGAGAGAGGGGGATATCGACGGGGACAAACAGAGAGGCCGACATAGACTCAAAACAGTGTCAATAACAAAAGCCCTTAAGAATATTTCTCTCATCTGTCTCTAGAGGGCTCGTATAACATATGCTTTAAACTATTTGCAAGGCTAAGCTTGTGGCAGAAGGTGACAAAAATTACAAACAGCTTTAGTGTAGCTTCAACTGATCAGATGCAGAAATTGTTACTAATTACGTTAGCTTGTATGTGAGGGACTGCCAGGTCTGAAAGATGCTAGACTGCAGGCAATAATATCCTAAAATACATAAATGCATCAGTGAGTAACAGCTCTCTGGCTGTATCTTTTAATTGCAGCTCATACAAAGAGAAGTCTGGCTCCTTAGATGGCAATCAAGACCAACAATATTTATTTCTAAAATCCTGAATGCTTGGCAAAGTGTAAACTTATAGTGAGCATGAAACTCTGCAAACCGGAGAGCCAATATTTCAGCTTGCGATGTTAGCACAAGGCAGCACTTTCTGAGGCTGTTAAATTGACGGTTGTACGGGAGGATGAGACTGCTGATTCAGAAATTGTTTGTTTGACTCTTCACACCCAAGTGGGCTTCATTTCATTTTGCTGGTAGCTCCAAAGTACAAAATGTGCCCAGAATCTCGTCGAATAACCTCAGATGCTGTCACAGTGTCCACAGAGTAAGTCTTGTATTACTCACCAAAGGATCTGCCCTAACTGCCTCTAAGTGCATCAGCGATTATAGTCTTGATTATAGTTTTGCCTCTTTTCCAGTTTCCAGGCCACTACCTTCATCAATACCTCTAAGTCCAAATGACTCTATAAAGGACACTTTCAGTTTAATACAACTTGGTGTTTAATTCCGTGGTTTTGGCCATCTTTGTTATTGCCCACAATAGTGTTGTACCGACTACAATAAAAATGATGACATCACCACAACAAAATCTAATGATGCAAGCGATGAGTGGTTGGACAAGGTTGAAAACTGAAGTAGAGCCAGCTTACCTCTCTCTTAAACCAAAAGTGAGGGAAGCCAAAATGTCACTAATATTCCCACATTGCACATTAAAACTGTAAGCGCACAATGATTGTAGGTCACAGCTGAACCAGGATGTTGATCAGTAAACTGTGATGGATGCTTACTATGGACGATTTGATTAACAATTTCACTTTTTATCTGGATCTTCTCTTCCAAAATCGTTTTGCTAACCTGTGGTTTGTGTTTGCTGAAGCCAATGTTTTTCAGCTCATCTGACCTTTTGTTTTTTGCAGTGTCCCCAGAGCTCAGCCCTTTACCCCCCCCCCCCCCCCCCCCCCCCAACACTGTTCACTGTGAGACACTAGCACTACCTAGGACTTTCATGGACTGCAATTACTACTAAGTGGATATGATATGTTTTAAATGAAAGTATACAACTGAAACTTTAAAATACAATGTCTCCCTACCTTCTGGCAGTCCAACAATGTAATAAATACTTTATGTCCTTTAACCTCCTAGGACCTGGCGTCCACATATGTGGACCTCACATTTTGGGTTCTCTAGACCACAATACTAACTTTTTCTCAACAAGGGCCTGGTGACCACATATGAGGATATTATACTGCCACTCAGTAATCGAAATTTAAAACTAATGTCCTCATATGTGGACATCATTTTTCTCAGGTCCCAATCAGCCTATATAGCAAAGAATAGAGCTCGGGTCTTAGGAGGTTAATACAAGTCAATACAAAGTCAATTTTGGGGGTGGGGGTGGGGGTTGGGGGGGGGGGGGGTTGATGTCACTCAATCTTACCTTTGTCACTGTAAAATACTGAGCCATTTATACGTTTTGCTATTGCTACATAGCCAGCGTTAGCACTAACAGCTGTTTATCTACCAGTCCAGAAGAAACATTGTGAGTTCAGCATCAAAATTCCTTTACTCACCAAGGGCTGTCTCCAGTGGTGGAAAGCATCCCTTTTATTTTACTTCTTTTCTTGTACCGATGTTAGCCTGCTAACCAGCTAGCCCTGGGCCAGTCGAACTGTCTTGTCACTTTCCGATACCGAGTCACTGTAGCATCCAGTCTTCCGTGAAGAAGTAGTGCTGCTCGGAGGGCTCATTATAACCGTTTTTCTTGTAAACACAATGATGGCTGAAGCTCTTGTCAAGACTGATGAGCTGTTAATGCTAATGTTGGCTATGTAGCAATAGGAAAACTTACAAATAGCTCCTTTACCTTGCATTTCAAATATCAAATTGTTGGCTACATTTTGTAAAAATTTCTCATAAAACTCAGCAGATAAAGACATTAGACATTTAGGGCCAACTTTACCGTGTGCGCAGGTTCCCAGGGCTGGGTGGCCCATCATATACAGACAAGATGTCAAAGTCCTCCTCTAGGGCGAAGCCTTGAAACACCAGCTGTATCCGGTTGTGCTCCGCCGCCACAATCACCCATGTACAGTTGGCATAGTTAGGATAACCGTAAGGGTAGCCGGGGCTCTCTATCGTCCCATTGGGACTGTGTAGTGTGTAACTGCAGTTCTGAGCTGTGAAGAGAAAAAGAAATAGGCATTTATTAAAACGATGTAAGGCAAGTTAGAACAGCTAACACAGTGTGGAAAGAGTTTAAAATCAAATGAAAGACACTCCTCTTTATCCCCAAATAAAATTTATACAAATACCCACACACGCAAACCCACAATCAAACAATTTGCACCAAGTGCTGCAACATCCATTATCACCTGCAGCATGCAGCATAGGCCATTAATATAGCAGTGCTAAATGGCTCACCCTCTCCCATCTTTCCCCACCTCCATCATCACACACTTGTTCACTCACCGGCCCTTTCACCACATTAGTAATAGTTTCCCACGTTAATACATGACACAGCTGGAGGAGAGAAGATGAGGGGGCAACAGGGGAGGAGAGGACACACACACACACACACACACACACACACACACACACACACACACACAAAAAAAGAGACACAGACATTTGAGTACTACATTAATTGTACTCATCTTGTATGTTTCTCAACAGCCACTCACACTGCCTTCAATCTTACATTTTAAGAAGTTGCCATCTATCAGTACAGAGTGTGGGGTGGATGCGTAGCAGGTGAGCTCTAAGGATGTCTGTTTTGAATCCAAGAGCTAAGTGACCGATCGGAGCACAGCTGAGAGTTTTAATCAATGTTAGGGATATAGTTATAATCAGTCACTAATGTGGACTGATATGTAACTGCACTCATATTTTTGTGCAGCTCTGTATGTTGTCAGTGTTGATGCACAAATTAATATCTTCTTGGATAGCATCATCGAAAGCTAATAACACACTCACTTGATCTTGAGTGATGATAGTCATCTCCTCCAATCAAAAAAGGCTGATGTGAAAGTTAATTCAGTCAGCCAGCTGTCAGTCTGCCATTCACAGGTGACAAGCGGATGAAATGTGGATACGCTGGACAATCGCTCACAATAAGTAGCCCTACGTGCTACAGCGTTTGAACTAAGACAGCGGGAATGTGACGAGGTTTGTGAAGAAACAAAGTCAGGTTGTGGTCACATGAAAGGAACCTGCATAAATAAATATCCTCAGAGAGGAGCTAAATTAGAAAATCATGCTGGAATACATGCTATTTATACAAATGATCTGTATTTTCATTTTGTTTGCCTCAGCCACAAAACCTGAATCATAATGCAGCCTGATTAAAATGTAATTAGGAGGACATCTGTTATCTGCATAACCCACATTATTCAGCAACACAAACAATGCAACAGTAGATATGATTTTGGTTTTGTTCATTTATATCCGTACTCATAACTGTGTAAATGCATGTGATAAATCAATACATGGAAATGAGCTAAACTGCTTGAGGGCATTAAAACAATGCATTAAAAAACAAGAATCTTGAGTAAACACATTGCAGCTTTGAAACATGTAAAAGTGAAGGCTGCTTTGTTAAATCCCTCCAGGGGGGAATGTGAGTATCATTGAATTATTGAATGCTTGTAAAACATACAGATTCTGTGCTACTTTGTGCGCACTATTTGATGGGTAGCGCAATCCCAAAGCTCAAAATCCGTCCAAATTTTCACTCTGAAACATGCTTCATGTCTGAAAAGCCAGCAGGGATTTACAGGTAATAAGGCACCAAGCATGAAGAGACAACGGGTAAGAAATAACAAGGAGTAATTTTTATTCCTCTCAGTCTTACTCACAGCTGAAATAAATAAAAACAGTTTTTTTTTTAAGAAAAGAAATGACGAAAAAAAAAAAACTTAAGCATGGACATGGATAATCCCTGGTTAGCCAGACGAGCTGGATTTGTTTTCACAGCAATAATCAAGCACGGTGTTTAAGATTTCAGGGGCTACGTGCCACATCACCGTGTTCATGAATCCTGAAATGCTGCCGGAAAAGCATTAGCTGACTCACACAGACACACACCCACACAAACACGCACACACACACACACGCACACACACACATACAAACAAACAAAACCAATATTAGCTTTTTGTTCCAGGTAGCGCAGCAAATCTGTATCACAATACATTTTCTTTGGGAGGGGAGGGGGGAAAAAGGGGAGATAGTGTCAGGAGGTATAGATCCAGACTGTCTGGATGGCATCAGCATCAGCAGCAGCAGGAGGATAAAAGCATCTCCAGTCACAGTATATCCATCATGCCACTGTTGACTCCCCGGGGCCTGTCTCATCAAAAACCAGGCAGGAGCCTCTTACCCGTCACTTTTCAGCGCTTCATATGTGCTTGACCTTTTCCAAAAGATTCTAATGTGTGTGCACTTGAACCCTGGCCACTTGAACACACTTAAGCTAGGTCTATAATTTTGCATTGAGAGTTCGGCTCTTTGTTTGCTGTTGAGATCTGCAAGTGCTACAATGAATTCTTCGGCGAGACCATGGGATGGGATGAAAAAAAGTAGTGTAAAAATTAGATTAACAGTAAGCAGATATGACCTATATACTGTATAGAGTGCTGAAAATAACTGAGCATCACAGAGTCTATTCTCCGTCTTCATCTTTAACCAGCAACAAGAGAGAAAAGCATAAAAAAAGATCAAAGCGAGAGCTATCTCCATCACATCTTTCATTAAAGCCCTTAAATAGGCCCAGCGAGTGAGCATCCACCCTCGCCATTACCATCAGGTCAATACTAATATCCAGGTAAAACCTCCACATCCACCTCTCCTACCTGATTTTCATATACACAGCCTGGTCAATAATCTCCTCATCATCCCCTTCATTACGAGGCCTCTATCAGACAAATGCCAATCAATGGCTCATACAGCGGCCTGATGGCAGAGCTTGATAGGGGTCAGAGTAGTCTGGTAACCCGTTGTACATAGGCAATGAGTTAGGATACATGGGCTGGGCTGAATTACAAAACAGTACCAGGGATGTTAAGGAAGGTGAATCGTTACTATTGTTGTCAATTATAGGAAAGCAGGCTCCATGCTTTATGGGTACAATTAAGTGCAGCAAATAATAATAATAATAATAATAATAATAATAATAATAATAATAATAATAATAATAATAATAATAATAATAATAACAATAATAATTCACAACGGAGAGTTTACTGTGGCTGCCGGAACTCGGCCAAATACCAGTGCCAAGTGACCGACTCTTAAATCGATAATGACACTTTGGGATAAAAGACCAAGGTATCGCCTTTTAGAGAGAGGTCGCCTTTTTTGGCTGCAGCTTGAAACATTTTGTCCTTGCCGAAAAATGGATGCTCAGAACTGAACTGGACAAAAACAGACACATCAAAGTTCACTTGAGAATGCACTTTTGCGCACATTAAGAGCCGATTTACAGCATCTCCGAGTTTAATTCTCACATTACGCGGTAATAACGGGGGTGTTTGCCAGATGCTGCACTGAGGAGTCATACCAATTCATATTCTCCTTGGCTCTTTGCACAGTTACTTACAAAACACTTGAGATACAAGTGCGGCTGAGGTTAACCAAGGTACTGTAAATCTACTCTCTGTTCTGTGAAAACCCAGAGCCTTTGATGAAGTAGATCCTGCACTTGGAGCTTGGTTGAATTATTTAAGCCTCGCCCAGGGTGCATTATGAAATTAGCTGCTGGGAGCTGGTGACCTACTCTGAAGCCCCTCAGTGTAAATCTACACGGAAGAGCCCATCCTGCAGTTGACCCCACTGACACACCATAAAGACCCCATAAACAGACTGCTGGCCATGCTGTTTTAGTCCAGTTAGACCTCCGGCAAGGTAGAAAGGTCATATTTTCTCAAGTTGTGTAAGTTCAGGTTAACCATTATGGATGTGGAATAGTAGGATATGTGCTGTTTCAGCAATTAGGGAAAATTACAAACCTGCCGTAGTGGTATTTCATCCCACAGCATGCCTATGGGAACTGTTTGCATTGGCTTGTAATGGAATGTTAACTATGCTTGATATCTGTGGATGTTCAACAGATATGTTGTCCACTGCTTATCCCCACTGGCAGCATCCGCTTGGCACTAACCAACTCCGGTTTGCACGCCGCCAAATAGGTGTACAGGGAGAAGTGTGACCTTGCTGGGGCAGCACTCCAGGTTCTATCTGCGTGTGTGTATGTGTGTGTGTGTGTTTGTGTGTGTGTGTGTGTGTGTGTGTGTGTGTGTGTGTGTGTGTGTGTGTGTGTGTGTGTGTCTGTGTGTTTGTGTCTTTGTGTGCAGGTGCTATTGTTTGCTTTGCCAGGGCAGTTGTTTAGTAGCGAGCCTACAGTGCTGCTGCAGTGCGCTGTGACACTTTGATGAATCGATGGTCACTGTGCTGTACTCCGGCAGGACAGCAAACCCTCTGAGTGGAGGAAGGAGACAGGGAGGGACCAAAGGAGAACAAGGGGAGCGGCGACGGTGACGGGCAGTGGGGGGTAGGGTGGACTGAGAGACATAGAACTGACTGACTAACTGACTGCATGGACGCATGAGAAAATAGATTTAGAAGACGTGATGTGAGGAACAATGGAAGCAAAGGTGAAACGAGGGACAAACTGAGGGGGAAATAAAAAATAGCAGCGGGAAAAGGGAGAGAGGGGGAAATGAAAGTGCGCTAGAAAGAACATGTCAGAAGGTCAACGAGAGGAAGAGCAACAGCCAATGGGAGTAAATGAGTTGGAAAGAATAGGAAGACTACATGGGATAAGAGATTTTTTTTTCCTTTTTACCTATTTTCTGTATCTCGTTGCCCTCCTGTGCTGAGGTCACAGACCACCAGTGTCACATTCATAGCAAGACAGAGCTTAATCTGCACCGTTAGCTAAACCAAGAGGTCTATTTGGAGGGATACTTCAGCAGTGTGTGTGTGTGTGTGTGTGAATGTGTATTTTGTTCATGTGAGTGTGAAGTGAGGCGAGTGTGCACACATGTCTGTGTATAGAGGTATCGGTTGTCTGCACATGTATGAGTGTAATCCCTATACCCAGGGTGAGTTTAGCGTCACATATCTGCATGTAACCCCTCTGCTGGGATACAATTACGCCAGCTCCAGTGACTCTCAAAGGGAGGAAATTTCATCTCGGTGAACATAATCCTAACATCACATTCACATAATACCATAAAGACGCAAACAAAAGTAGAAATACAGAACTGCAAATCTCCTTTCTGGACTTCTCTTTTTCTTTATTCCTCCCCGCCTGTGTCTCATCTCCTCATCTACAATTCAAGTTTGCCTTTGGACCATCCTATGCTTGCATTCAGTAATACAAATGTTTTCCATCTTACGCTGTGTACGATGAATACGACTGAAGAGAATGGAATTTGGAATGTTGGGATTTCAACATGCAGCTTTAAAACACCAAAGAAAACATTGAAATGATAAATGGATGCAACAGGATATTATTGTTACAGTTGTAGTCCTAACATGTACAGTATATTTAATGACAAAATTACACCTTCAAGTATCACTGTAATTATTATCCTTATACATCCAGTCTCAGAGCACACAGCATACAGCTGTTCCCGCCACCCCCTTTCTCCCCTCTCCCCCCACTCCTCTCCTCTCAACCCAACTGGTCCAGGCAGACAGTCGCTCAGCCTGAGACATATTTTATGATTTGTTGCTGTGTAAATAAAATTGAATTGAATTGAATATATCTAAGGAAACCTCAGTCACAAGATTCATGCACTCAACCATTAAAACGAGACAGGACCATAAGCTGCCTTTCCATATTCAACCCCACTGCCTTCTCCCACATCACGTAGATAAAATACAGAGTTCAGCTCTTTCCTTATTCTCAAGAGAAACCATAAAGCCTTCATATATGTAGTCCATCAGGGGCTATATCCATAGAAAATGAGCATCCCGTTGGAAAAAACACAGAATAATTTCCAACCAAATAAGTGAGTCCCCTTTGGGTTTATTGTGAAACAAAGCTATCAACAATCACGTATAACCTACCCCATGAGTAAACTTCAAACAACCAAATGTGTATGTGTGTGTGTGTGTGTGTGTGTGTGTGTGTGAGTGTGTGTGTGAGTCTGTCAATAACTGCCTCCCTGGTGGGAAGATAAACCCTTCCGCCCCATAGATCCTCTCAGCACCACTATTTGTCTCTTGACGTGTCAGCGCGTATGTGCGCCTTGACCGCATCATATCCGAATTAACCTCTAGATGGCCGCCATTAAAATGGAAATGGTTGAGCTCAGCGATCCCACTCGCCTCAATACATTAGGCTAACGTCCGGGCCAGGACGACACCGTCTGCCATTACAGACAAGCCAAATGCAGTGGAAAGCACTAGTGATAGGTTTGCTCCCACTTAGCACACCCTCCCCCTCCATCACAGGTTCTTTCCACTGGGCTGAATGGTAAATGTTGTTTCCTTAAAAGGGCAGAAAGATGGAGCTCGCGTTTCTATAATGGTCCACATTGGAAGCTTGGAATGGCTTCCTGCTGCATGAAAGCGTGAAGTAAAATATTCATCCGTGTAAACACGTACAGAGAGGATGCTCAAGCAAACACAGCATTTCCCAGCATTCACTCCCAACTGTAAATTAGGGAACACATGCCTCCACCACGGTGACAACGCCACTGCTCTCGATGTGGTGTTGTCCCATTTGTGACATTCTCATCTCAGGCTCTGGCATTTCTTTCAAGGATTTGTTGACGCCCATGGCAACACATAGTTAATACACACACATTTGCGAAAAAACACAAAAACATATTGTCACGGCAACACAGCTGGAGGGTGAATTGTGTGGGGATAAGAACACAAACAACACCCACGTGCAAAGTTGTAGCCGAAGATTAAAGCACCCAAGAAAGTGGCTGTATGCTAAGACATGTATGCAGAAATGCACACTTGCATGAGTGCATGCACGCTGGAGCACAATGGAGCTTGTGTTCTCTCAAACAGAGAGGAAGAGAAGGCGGGGGGGGGGGGGTCTTCTCCAGCTGGGTCATATTTAACCAGTGATATTAGCATGCCAACCAAAACGACCTGCAACCTAGCCACCCACCCAAACAAAAAAAAAAAAACACCCACGTGCTTCCACACAATTTCAGCCAATTCTAGTACACAAACATTTTAGAGATATTATTGTTTTGTGTATTCTTCTTCCTGTTATTCTCCTCAATCCCTCTTATCAATAAATTCAAATAGCCCTACAGTAATGTTTGTGCTGCTGTGAACAACACCAGCTCCTCAGCAACCCATGCAGTGAGGCTTCAAGCTGATCAATAGAAAATAGCCCATTCAGAGTCAAAGGCATGTTACGGTTTGTGTTCTTCCTTTTCAGAAAGACCCCTGTCTTGGGGGGAGTTTTATTCAGCGGTGATAAAAAAAAAAGGGCCTCCCACACACACACACACACACACACACACACACACACACACAGTGTGTGAGGCAGGACACCTGGAGAAATGTATATTTGTGTTTGTTTTTTAAATGTTCTTGCCTGTGAACACATTTGTATTGATGAGTGAAAGATGAGGTAGAAAAAAAGAAATGAGAAAAAGGGGACAGAAGAGCATCACTCACGGCTACTGTCACAGAAGCTGTATGTTGTTTCCATGACAACAGGGAAACAGGAGAACATATATGAAGACAAATCCCTTTCCTTAATTATTTATCATTGCTCAGGTAAGCCTTAACACTTAATCTCACACATATACACGCCCCCACAAAGCCATGCACACACACACACACACTCATGAACACTTACAGTCCATGCCTCATATAATTTCAGTTTTTCAGGTTTCCAGTCTCCCTGCCACTTATGGGAGAAAGCACAATTACATGTGACACTAATGTGCGAAACAGTGAAAGTCAATTATCACCTCATTTTCATTCTGCTCACATCTGACAGCCAGGCTCTTTGAGATACATTAGACTCAACCTAGGCTGAAGGGTCAATCTTAACGACACCCTGCCACATATATACGCTTATGACTACACTGTCCCGACTCTGACCAATCAATAGCGTCAACAGGAAGTGTGGTAATGCAGTTATGGATGTGTTTAATACATGAGACGATCATCCCGGACAAGCATGTTGATCTATGTGTGTATGTATGTGTGTTAGTGTGTGAGCAGGTAATCATGAACATCTGATCCTCTCTCAAGCGGTAGATATTAAACCCAAGAGGAAGGACCGATCCAAAGGTCAGGTCATGACCATCCCAGCAGGACTATTGTATCCATCACAGTGAGATGGATGAGCAGCAGACGATCAATCAGCCTCACTTCAACTTACTGTAGCACACTTTAACCTTTCAACTCAGATCTGAGCTGCCCCCCCCCCCCCCCCCCCGAGTGTCAGCTGCAGACCACAGTCACAATTAATGGGCTGCATGCATCACTCGTTTGTAATTTATGTTAAATAAAATAAATTGGAACCACGTCCCATGATGATACATAGACATTGCATTTCCGCGCTGCTGACCACATTGGATTTGAAACTGTTGCATTGAAGCAAGTGTTGATATTTTTATTGAAATATAGGACTTAAAATAAGAGATTTTGACTGTTTTTTTCCAAAACTTCTTGTTGGTTTTCTGTCCTCTGACACTTTTCAAGGACACTGCTTCTCTTGTCTTGCTGGACAGATAATTTCGTCTGGTCCACTTCAGCAGTAAAAGACGTCAGCAGACGTTTTCTGCTCATTTCCGCTCATTAGGAATTTATATCCTCCGTGGCAGCAAAACACGTTACATGAGCCAGCAGACAACTCTTGTAACATTAGGTTAAACTGCTTTTGGACACTGGACACTTGGAGGGTGATTAGGTGTAAGCAAGCACACTTTACACGGACAGATAAAAGCTTGCTAGCCTATAGCATCATTATGGCTACAGTGAGAACAGTTAAAACATTTTGGGAATTACTTTTATTGCCTCTCTTGCCGAGAGTTCATGGGATCGATGCTCTTGTTGTTACCGTGAGGTAAACTTCGGAAAGTTGCTGCTCCCACTCAAAAAAAACAATCCAGCACTAAATCTACCATAAAACCACAACTTGAGCTTTTTACACTGCAGGTTTTTGAACTATTTCTTTAAAAAAAAAACAGAAACAAAACAGCCATTGCTGTCTTATAAGTGGTCACACAAGACTGATCACAGTCTCCGACTACATTTAAAGTTTGAACCATTATCTAAACTTGCTATTCTTCAACAGTCTTCCATTAAGACTGACTACAAATACCAGTGCCACACTCTGTTAATCCTAGTAATCTGAATTTCAATTTGAGCCATACAAGATATGAATGTAAGTAAATATGCTCGAGATGCAAAACTCAAAATGGACCTTACAAGTGTTGGAATACAAGTCACTCCCCCTCCCCTCACTCCCCACATGATGACTCTGCCTCTTTCCCAGAAAAAGACCACTGACAGATTGCCTATACGTTGAACAGAGAGAGATGTGGTACAGGAAAGAGAAAAAAAGGAAAAAAAAGACAAGGACAAGGACAAGATACCTCCCAGGACCTAATCTTCAATCTCTGGGATCACTGATATCTGATAAGAACAGTGTAAATCAGGAAGCTAAAGAAACCTCTGCCTGAGCTTTGTGTCTGTACAAGACAGACAGACAGGACATCTACATCTGTCTAAGTTTGTGGGGATTTACAGTAGCTGGAGCAAATTCCTCCATGCCTGATAATACCAGGAAGAGCTGAATCTGAATCAAGATTGAGACTTCTGTGTTATGGCTTTGCACCCATACCTGGCTCAGGGGATTCATTTTATTATTTATTATTACCTTTAGTTATCCAAGGAAGATTGACAAAGCCCTTGTGTTCTTTTCCTGACATATCTTGCCTCACAGCTGTTGCACATACAGTATGCACATCTGGTAGCTGACCATTACAACCAAGCTGGTCCTGGTTAATGTGGGCAGGAAAGTTAAATGAAAACCACTTTTGCCTCAAAAATCATTAACATGACATTGAGACCTTGCCATAACCTTCAATGCACCATCCAGCCTTTTTAAAGGAAAATACTAAAATGAGAATAGTAGATAGCTGCAGTTCAACAGAAGAGCTCACAGGAGTATGTTGTGAATGTGAAGCACAAGCACCGCCAGAACAGAGCAACGGTGCAAGATTCATGTTCCCTGGATAAGTAAAGCAGCCAAAATATACATTTATTAATTTAATACTATGCTCAGGGACATGCTGAGAGTCATATCTGAAGAAAACAAGTACTTCCCATTTGTTTTCCACCAAGAAACCCTGCTCGTGTTTGATTTGAAATATCGACTCCCAGATATATAAATGCCACGGTTTGAATGTGCATGCGTCATATTTAATGAGGAAACTCTTTCACTATGGCAATACCATCAAACTCTAATAGCCTACCGTTGTTAAGTATTTAATAGAGGAAATAGCAGAGGAAGCAATTGAACTTTATTGAAAATGAATTGGATGTTCCTCATCATCTCATTGAGTGCCACTTTAATCAAGAAATTCGGCACATGTGCATCTAGCAATGAGTTCATAAGGTCTAATGATCCAGTTTGTGTTAAAGGTATGTGCATGTGCATGTGTGTAAAAGTCAATGAATCTGTGTACACTAGTGAATGGCTGCATGAATGTATTTAGTATGTATGTCTTTTTTTTTTGGGGGGGGGGGGTCTGCAGTGTGCATGAATTACTGAGTGAGCGTGTGTCACTGGTGTGGCTGTGATCAGTGTGACGAAGCACAGTGACAGAGCTCTGGCCATCTGGAGACAGATGACAGTGTGAATCACCAGAAAGGAGGATGGAAAAAGAGAGAGGGACGGGTTGAGAGGGAGGTAGAGGGAGGAGGTAACAAGGAGACGACAGAGACGGGTGCAGGATGACACATCAGCAGGTGGGCGGGGAAATAAGGGCTGCTCACGAGGACGAAGCATTTACATCGTGTGAAAAGCTGCGTACGCACTGGCACGCACACACACAAACAAATCCCGTTTCTCAGTGGCCCCTTTTGAGCTAGCTAATGACCTGCTTGTCAACACTTTGGTATTATCATCCTAGAGTGAATGGGGGTGGCAACTCACAGGCTCATCCAAACACACCCATACATGTGCCCACAAGCTTACTTACACGCTGTTAGATGTTGAAATAGGAGTCTGCTTGATGCCTGATAAGAAAATGAGCCCTCCAAATAGGTCATTTACTAAAGAGAGGAAAATCACCCGGCACTCAAAAGGCACAGAAACATAGGGCCCAGATTATCTCTCAGCTGGTGTAAGCTTATCACCACTCTACTTCAACAGTCGCCTCCTCTCTGCCTCTTATTTCCCCTCCCAGTCAATTCTTTGCTGCTGCTTTGCTGCTGATTTGCTATTTTCTTTCCCCTCCTTGTAACACCTCTTTAAGACCACCACCCTCTTCCACTACACAGCTCTTCCTCCTTCGCAGGAGTAGGAAAACCAACATCATGGCAACATACGCCAACTTTGCATTCCAGACATTCCTCAGTTTTGAGTAAATAGATAATGTCATCTGTTTCTCAGCTCCCATTCCCTCCCTTATTGCTCAACGGTAAATGTAGAGAGCAGATGGGAGATAGGAAGCAACAGAGCGTGCAGGTATATTGGAGGATTTGAGATGGAGAGTAGCAGGGAGACAGGTGGGAGAGAACTGAGAAAAAAAAAGGGAAGTGAGGCGTCCGTACAGTCAGAATCAAAACACACATGGGGTAAATAGAACATATGGACCTGTTTGTGTGAAGGTTTGGTTATGCTGGGGTGATAGGGCTTCCTGGAGGTCAGTACAAAATTTTAGCCAAGTGTGCTAACAAGACCACAAGCTACCACATATCTTTATGGATGAGGTAACACAGTACCTCCATGATTTTGGAATTTACATGGATCTTTGAGTGAAGATCTTCAGCAGTTCCAAGCAAAAATTGGGAATGTCACTATTAGGGGTTCAGATATCTTGTTTTGTCCAAACATCAAAAGATGAGACATGAGACAAAGAAAAGGAACAAATCTTCACATTGGAGGAGCTGGATCTTGGTAAAATGTTTGGCATTTTTACTGCAGAAACCTTATGACTTTATCTTTTGAAATACGAGTCTGACGCCTGGGTCTAAATTGAGCTAGAAAGCCATGAAAACACTGGAGAAATCCCAACTTCAGAAACCAGCTAGCCCTCCACTGAGGAGCTGGTGCTGAGGCTGTTGGCTGGAGGAGCTGTCCAAGGTGTTGAAGAGGACTTCAGCTCAGCGGCTCACTCTGCTGCGCCTGTTCGCTGTCCGGGGTGCTGAAAATGTCACCATCCAGCCATTAGATTTCACTCGAATGTAATTCTATTCTTACGTACAGTGAAGACGTTAGATAAGTCATTTCTAAATCACCAGCACCAAATAAGTGTTCCCAATTAAAATCGTATCAATTAAAGGTCCGCGGCCTTTTTTTCTGCGCCTGAGGGTCTTTGAAATGAAAATGTTGAAATATGAGTTTGTCTTTTTTTTTCTTGATTTGTGAAAGTTAAAGACTGAATTTATGCCAAGGTCTTTCTCGCTGCGTTATTGCCTAGAAACGCATACACACGCCCGCCCACGCACTCCTTACCCCCTGGACTTATACGCGCACACGCGCGCGCACACACACACACACAGACAGACAAAGTTTCTCTCTCATGACTGTGCGAATACAAGCAAATGTCGTGAAGTAAAAAAGATAAAAAGGAAAGCGGTATCAAGCCCTCCAGTCCTCACAACGTTACTGCAAGTTGCATCATGAGCACAACGCGGTGCATTTCTATAAAGGACAGCGTGGCTGAGAGAGGAGGACGCACACGCGTGATCTTGCGTGTAAATGGACATGCTGAGCGACTGTCTCATGCGCCGCTGACGAATGATCTAAAACCCGTCGAGCCGAAACACGCACCAAAAAGGAAAGACACGTCATCCCCAATCTGCCTCCTCTTTTCTTTTCTTTCCTTTCCTTTCCTTTTTTTTCCTTTCCTTTCCTTTCCTTTCCCTCACCGGCCTTTGCATTCTCTCCTATGTACGTTTAAATGAATAGAGGTTGATTACCGCTTATTGAGCTACGGGTCCACTGGGACAGCTGGTTTGATCCGATGGAGACAGCGCACCGCTCTCTTCAGATCTCTCTTTCAGAAGCCTTTCACACATCTCTATCTTTGTCTGCGTGGCCCTTGGGAACGATAATAAGGTTACAAGGGAGGCTGGAAATGGTTTAAAGAGAGACCGGTTGACAAATGAGGACAGTATAAAAGCACAGAAGCATCATATGTACACATATCTCTAATGATGCTTTGCAAATACAGTCTAGTCTGGGAAGGAACTGTGTTTTCAGTTGGCTCACATGCAACATCACACATGTATCAGCCGCTGTTGGTCAATAATTGGCCAGTCGTGCTTTGGTTTGATGAAGTAGGTGGGTAGAGAAACGCCACGAACCACAGGTCTCCTCTTCCCTCCGCGCTCCGCCTCCCAGCATAGTGTGAGGCTCTGGTGCCGCTCAATGGGAGGATGGGGCAACTGCTGGTGGCTGCACCACCGAGGGACGCGCTAGACCACCTCAACGCCGGGGTGTGATATTCAAACATATTTATTGACACCGTTTAAAGTAAACGTTGTTACAGGGACTAGATAGATGGTCTAGCCTTCCCTGCCCTTCGTAAATATGTGCAATAAGTTAGAGTCGCTTTACTGGCTCCAGAAGTAGACTCAAACGGCAGGAGAGTGCGCAATAAAAAGCTCCCTGAACGCAAATAAAACAAGCAGCCTCCCACGATTACAGCCGCAATGAGATTTACTCCACGGAGAAGTCAAGAGAGATTTGTCAGTATCATCGGGGACTGAGCTGAGAGTGTGATAAACTCACATCTCACCAAAAAACCATCTGGGTGGCTGATGACACAAGTTTGATCAGAAGTGGGTGACAATGTGGGAGTTAGGTGGTGGGAGACATGAGAGCTGACGTTTCTGTAAAAGCTCAAACCGCACTCATACAGTATGAGATGATACGGCCCACTGTGCTTTGGTGATGCTGAAAATGTGCCCATTTTCCACTCACTCGTGGATTATGTGTTGTCCAAGCAAAGGTATGAGTGGGCGAACACACAGCCATGACTCACTGTCAAATTCATATTGTGGTCGTGGCAGTATTCTTGGCTTTTGCTAAATATAGTTGCCATTCTGTGGTGAGGAGCCAAGACAGTGATAAAACGGTTGGCGTTCTTCGCCAAAGGACCCATGCTCGGGTTGGCAAAAAAAAAAAAAAAGAACAATTTTAAAAATCATTGAGGCTCTTCCCCCCGAAACAAGCCTGTGCTCTGAATAACGCCACGAGCTGTTTGTAATGAACATCCACGGCTACAGAAAGAAACAAACAAACAAAAAAAATCATGGATCAGTAACTTAGTGTCTCCTTTCAGAAACACACCAGGTTGCCAAGACGTGAAAGTAAATGAATAGTAATGATAATCTGTTGAATGCCCAGCTCCGGTTGCAAGATTTCCATTTGCAATTAATCAAGGACAGAAAACCCAGAGTCAGTTAATTAGGCCTATCCTCCCTTACCTCCCTCTCACATGCACGCGCGTGCACGCTTAAGTAGACTACACGTACACACACACACAGAAAGAGAGGGTGAGAAACTATAGCTGCACAAAATCTTATTCATAGATGTTTACTTGGGGAAAGTGGAGAATCTTAACGGCTACTTATCTATGAGGAAACTCAGACACACACATACACACACACACACACACACACACACACACCCCCATTTGGACTCTGAACAGCATAATAATCAGCCGCCTGTTTGACCACCACAACTGATTTCCCTCATGCTGCACTATAACGTTTGGGGGAAGCCACACTCGCACAAGGTGGTTATTTAAACATCCCCACAGCTCGTGTCATCCACCCCTGTTCCTCAAAAAATGTGCCTAACACAGTCCTTTAGTGACACGCATCAACAGAGTCACGGATAGACATGAAGCTCATTTGCAATTCCTGAGGATCCGCGCTCACCAAAATAGCCACCCAGCCAGCCACCTCTCCTCTATTAATAACTTTGGGTGCCGGAACAGCGACATCACAGCGAGTCTGATCCTAAATGCGCCTTTAGGATGAGTGCGTGAGTGTGTTGCTGATGCTGATTTGCATTCAGTCGGGGATCGGGGGGGTGGGCGGTGGAGTGGGGGGTAAGCTTGCTGCATTTTGCATGTCTTCAGCTGCACAGACGGGGACTTACCCTTTACTGAGGCGGCCAGTAGCCCCATATATAAGAAGAGCACCCGGCTCCAACGGTGCGCCCGCACTCCCGCCTTCATTAGAGCAAAAATCCGTATTCCGTCCCCTTTCCTGCATGCGCATTCCGGTCTCCTCGCAAGTCCCGTTGCTCCGTCCCGATTTGAAGCGGCGGTCATGGCAGGGCTTTTTCTGTGGTCTGGCAGGCACGATAGTTCTCAGATGGTCAGAAAAGGGAGATTCACTCGGTGTCGGCGCTGAGAAAAATCCCAATGCATGGAGGAGGCTCGGATCTCGCAGCTGGACTGAACCATGTCATGCAGGGACCGAGGGGTTCAGAGTCTCTGTCTGAGAAGATAGATTTCACACCTAAAGGGGGGAAAAGGAGGGAAGGCAAACCCAAAGGGGAGACGTGATTCAAGTGGTCACTGATCTATCGCACGCGTAAAAAATCACGAAAATCCCTCGTTCGCTCCACATATGTCATGGATTTCACCTGACACACGTTGAAAAAAACCAGGAGATCCCTCCTTCAGTTTGTCCCGCAGCACTTGTCTGCCCTTCTCTTTAATGTATCTCCAGTTAATAACAGCATCTGTGGTGCCGATAATCCACGTTGTAACTCGTCGTTAGACCGAGATTCAAATGAACGGATGATGGGAGAGCCACAGTGGCTTATCCGGATCCAAGACCAAAAAAAAATTGCCTCTTTTTAGAAGTTCTCGTCCAAGGTTGGAGTGTAGTGACTGATCTTATTGTGTAGAGAGAAATATGCAGTATGCATGTATTCCCAGTATCGCAGCGCTTGGCCACAGCGTCGTCTCGGGTCTGTGCGACGCCAAGATTCAGACTGCAGACCTGCTCCTTCTCTGCGCGCCTCTCTCTCTCTCTCTCTCTCTCTCTCTCTCTCTCCCTCCCTCTCTCTCCCTCTCTCTCTCCAGTCATATACCCACATTTTCAAAAGTGTGTTGGGAAATATAACTTACTCCATTCACATATGATTAAGATCATCTCAGTAGGTCAGTTCAACAACCGACTTTTGATCCTATTAACGGTCCTTTCTCAAATGATGTTATTAATAATAATAATAATAATAATAATCACCATAATAATAATAATAGTGATTATAATAATAATAATAGTATATGAAGCATTAAATCCACCTTGTTCTAATTTGTTATGGTAAGATTTAGGGGCCCACAACGCGGCCGTTGTCTCCATCCATTAAGACCAATCATCGGATTGCCCGGCAGTTTAACATAGATGTCCACTTCCTGCTCACTAAACGTGAAATTGATGCTTAACAGGCTGGAACCCTCGCCAGTAAATTTGAATGTCATTTCCACTTTTGCATATGACCGGTATAATTAGTTTTCCGCAATGCGCCCTGCGTTGGAAACAGTCTGGGATAATGAAATGTGCGTTGGCCTCCAACCCCGACATATATGATGGAGATCATAAACAGTCTTCCCCCGTTACATTAAATTAGACTTCTGCCCCTCCTGATCAGGTTGTGCTGCATGGGACATAATGTTGCATCTGTTTTCAGCACTCAGTTTTTCTTTAGCCTCAGGAAACCAGACAGGAAAGTCCAAGTTTGTGTGTGGAGTCTGTAGCTACATCTGATGGCCATTCATTCATTCCCTATAGAGTCATTAGAGAGTTATTATAACTCATTAAGTCGGATTTGCATTGCTAAAATAAATAACCCATGTCAGCTACCGGCATTAGCAGGAAGTAACCATAGAGATAAAGTCTGAAATACAATGTTTGACAGTGTGAAATGGTTTAATTTACAACTGAATTGTCATTCTCGAATTTCAACTGGTTGCTATGACAGCCTGTCAAGATGCTGTTTCATTTAAAAAAAAAAAAAAAAGAAAAGAATAATAAAGCAGCTTCGAAATAAACCACTGAGAGAAGACTGACAGGCACATGCGTGTGAACAACAGGGAGGAAAATGATGCTACCACAAGATCACTGGATGCAACTCACTCAAATACAATTCGCGGGCGCATTTGCACCCTTCCCGCGCTCCACCTGGATCCATCCACAGGCGCCCAACGACAACTTTGATCGTGTCTGCAGAAACATCTGGAGCAGAGCGAAAGAGGCCGGGAAGGAGTTTGGCAGAGGTCTGAGTCTAACGGAGACATCGCAGGATGAAGACGGCACCCCTCCAGACAGCAAGCCGAGTCATCACCGGTGAGGCTGAGTTGGGCACACAGACAGTCTGGGAAGGAACCACTGGCAGGTCCATTATGCACAATAAAACACATTAGTCTGTCACGATCAATCACATTGCCTTGGTTAATTCGCTGCAATTTGTCAACGAAATGTGTCTCAAAATGGATCTATGGACCTAACTGTGTCGTGAGCTCACTAGGTTTTTACACCTTTTACAGTCTCATATACCATTGCACGGTCATTCAGTCCTTATCTTTATTCATCATTTTGTTCTTCAGAGTGTTATCATCTCATTTTCCTCTCCAAGAGAGTGGTTGGCTTCTCAGAAGATCTAATTATAGAAGCTAATATCTTAAAGTAGAACATAGTGACCTTAGGATGATGTTGATTGTAAATTCTCCCACGTTTTAACTGTATTTCTAGGAATTCTGATATCGTTTGTGCAGATTAGGTAATATCGATACGATTGTGGATGGTCTTATTTGAGACATTAGGGATTAGAGTTTATATAGAATGAATAATGGATTTATTCATGTTTATTAATTATTTACTAATGCTTTAAAGGTCAGCCATGAACCATTAATAAAAACACGTTTTAGGTTGCCTGGTCTGTGAAAAATGTAGTTGGCTGGTGTTTATCTTTTGTATTTGGTAGTAAAGCAGTTATAATAAGGTTATTTTAATAAGGCATCATGTCTGTAGTGGTATTAAACTCACTAACCCAAATGAAGGGCTTTTATAACAACTGAATAGTGGTCCATTGGAGAGGGTCATCCTGAACTGTTTGACCTTTCCTTAAATTAGTCGATGGCAAATGGTGGGTGAACTGATCGACATATGTATAAGAAGTTAGGCCTATTTCTAACCTACATCCCAACATTGCAGTGTAGATCAGGTGGTGCTGCTGTGCGGTCGTAGAGCCAGTGTATAATGTTAATGCACACCATCTGCTCACCCGCCACCCGGAGCTTCCGTGACGTCTCCGTTATCATAAGTGTCCCGGGTCTCACCGGACCGTCTGTTCCGCACCACGGCTTGACAGGCTGGTGACTAAAGAATAGCCTCATTAAAGAGTCATGGTTTGAGACGGGTGCCGCATCCACTCGTACAAGATGGCGAGCCATGGACCCAACATCTCTTTCTGTTAACCTATGTGTCTATGTTGTTCATAGGCCTATTGGTTAACCAGTTAGTTTAGAATGATATTATTCACTTTCCATATTTTGTTCATTTTACCAAGTGGTGGACAACTGCATCTTGAAATATGACTTACAAATCTGCCAGTGCCTCCAATTAAACTTGTTTCGTGTGTGTTCATAATACAAATGACCTTATCTTTATTCTACATGATCACCACAGAAAAGAATATAAAATAAACGTCACCTGCTTGTAAAACTCGCAAAAACGGCTATATCAACTGACTTTATTGGAGTGAAACTATCTGACACCGCTATCAGACTTTTCACTTTCTTATTGAAAACATGTTGAATACAAGTCTACACGAGCAAGTTAACCTCGTAGGCAGTGACGTTGGTGTGATGCTCTGTTACTCATAAAAGATGTTAACTCCACACTCCCACATGGTTTCTCTCTCTCTCTCTCTCTCTCTCTCTCTCTCTCTCTCTGTCCAGGGCTGAGAAGCCGCAGAAAGAGACTGATGATTTGAGTCTGAGCACAAAGTGTGAGGAGGACAAGCAGCAATGCCACACTGAGTTCACCCTTCCTTGCCGTTATCTCTCGGGCCGCAGACACCCCCGTGTTGCCAAGCCTGCATGGGTACTGAGCCCTGTGATGGAAGTCAAGATGAAACTAAATGAAGAGGAAGAGGCAGAGAGGGAAAGAAATTTGGTGAGCGTTATGATTTACGGAGGCTAATGTGTTCTGTGTTCTTACTCTATGCTTTTCAAACCAAAACTATAAGAATGTTTTCATTAACTCATTAAAAACCAGCTAATTAAATGATGACAAATATTTTCCGTTGTTAATAATTCACTGTCCTGTCAGGGGAAAGATGTGGAAGATAAACAAAGGAGTGTGGAAAATTCCCTGAAGAAGATTCGGGTCCTCCAATCCATCAGCAGAACAGACAAACAGAGCTGTGCATCTGAACCTGGACCTCTGGCGACGAATCCCATCTGCTGCGCCACTGAAGAAGCCGCTCTGCACCTGCAGGATGAGGAAGACCCTCCACTTCCTTCTAGGAATACATGTGAAAATGAAGATGAGCAGGACATAAAACAAAGCTCAGACAGCAATGCCAGTGATGATGATTTTGTTAGTCTACCTGAGGTGCGAAGTTGTGCCACTGAAAGCAGCGATGACGGCTCAGCGAGTGACAACAGTGACTGTGAGAGGGAGGAAAATGAAATTCCACACTTGTCTGATAAATTAAGGTCTGACACTAAGCAGGATTCCCCACCTTATACTACAGAGAAGGACTTTCCTCCACTAGCCACCATCAGGTCTGGCATTTTCCCATGTCCCATGGAGACTCCAGCCTCATGGAAGATGCATGGCCAGTGGGAGATTCCCCTTTCATTCCACCCACATGACATCCCCACTGCCACTTTGGCAAGCAAAATGACCACCCCTGCGCAGGCTCCTGTCCAAGGCAAAGCCGAAGCACCTCAGGCAAACTCAAAAACCGATGCAACACCAGCAGCCGCAACTCAGCAGGAGGCTTATGACCTACTGGCTGACTTCCCAGCTCTCCAGCCCCCAAAGAGGCCTTTCGCATCGGGTGTGTTGCGTGACGGGAATCTCAGGACAAAAGATGCAAAGAAGCAAAGAGGGCTAACTCGCCCACCAAATGTCCGCCAAGAGAGTGGGGCTTCCCGTCAGAGGAGGATGGAAAATGTGCCCCATGAGGTCTCCTCCATCTGCGCAGGTGATCAGAAATCTGTGGCGAACCTTCAAACATTTTGCTCGGTCAGTGAACGCAACTCTCCTACCATCAGCTGTGGGGAAATGAAGGCCAACAACCCACCGCCTCCTAGAGGTAATAAATCTGCCATGTGTCTCTGTCTAAATTTGCTCTTTACACTCCTCTCCTCTCAGTTTGTATGAATATAATTCTATGCCATTCTCAATACTCTCTGTAGCTACATATGCACAAACTCACGGAGACATCCCTGTCTGAGAATGTGTTATTGATATTAATGACACCGTCGTACTCGGCTAATTAAAGGCCGGTGAGCGGCGGCAGCACCTGTCCCAGGAAGAGACGCCGCCTCTCAGAACTTGCTGAGTGCAAATTTTGCAACAGTCCAGCTCACAAAGTTTTACCCTTTTCCCTCAGCCATTTTTAAAACTCATTTAATGAAGCTCTTGTGTTTCTGCCACAAAAGCACGCGGCTACACCACTTTGTTTACTTTTCTGAACTTTGGACCAACTCCTTGATCTGAAGTTGTTCGAAATAACAAAACAGCCAAATCAAAACAACCTTACCGGTCAGGGGGCCGTGCTCTATGCCACTCGCAATCTCAATCCACCCACATGCATAAACATACACACACACACACACACACACACACACACACAAATATTGCGTCTCTCTGTGTAGGTGTTAAAACACTGTGACTCTGCATCAGTGTTGCAGAGAAGTACTTCCTCAGTCCGATGACTCAGTGGGAAAATGTTTCCATAATGAAGGGATTATTGTGCAGTGGCAAAGTGAATTACACGGTGAGCCTTCCATAGTGGGCCGCTGATGCAGAACAGAACAGCGGACACAGATATGAATTAAGTCAACAACAACTCAAGTGCACAGTGTTAATTTTGGTCGGGAGTGTGGCTTGTACAGTACATACAGTACCTCCTACACACTTTGCAATGGTGTCATACCTATCTGTAAATATGAAATCATGTATAATTTAATCACATTTCTATGCGAGGATAATAAGATATATGTAATATTATATGATTCGGTTATACTGGTTCTGTTTGAAATCCCTTCTCTTTTCTAACAGGTGCACAGGTGTAGCTGGAGACTGCTCTGCTCTGCTCTGCTCAATAAATGTGCATATGTGATACATACTGCTGGCACCCCTCCAGCGCTTTGCAGTCAGTGCTGATATAACAGAATTTACTCTCTGATAGCAAAGCCCTGTTGATTCAATAGCACTTTGTTGATCCCCTGAGTCAGGGACTGCTGCAATTTCCTTTGCAATAGCAAAGAACACAGTTCTATTAAGCGTCCCTCCTGCATCACACTTAACATGACACAGGCCAGACAAGACAGTGTACATGTGAAATGGGTATAGCACTAATCCTCGCCCCCTTGCTGTGCATATTGCAGTTGCAGGTGCAGATGGCGTGGGTGTTAATGCCAGGTCCTGGGCTAGCGCTGCCAAAGCAGGCATGAAGCAAGCAGCTGCCCCTCAGGAGAAAGCCAGACCTTGTAACTTTCAGCAGATAGTTACCGTTAACAGAGCCAAAGGTAAGTTTACACTTTGGCATCTTTATCAAGAGCATGTGTGTGTTGGGAGTTGTGTGTTCAGAGAGAGAGAGAGGAGGGCTGTGTGTGTGTGTGTGTGTGTGTGTGTGTGTGTGTGTGTGTGTGTGTGTGGGTATTCTGTTTCATGGTGGGCCACATGAAGAATTCATCATGATGATCATCACTGGTTGAGTGCATTTATTTTGCAATGCTTACTAAGCTGAAGGCTTCAGCGTGTCCTCTTGCCCTTTACGCACGCTGCCTTAAAGGTTGTGTGTGTAGCATTTTTAAACATCAATATATCATTGTCAAATTACTCGTGATATTTTGGTGGAATCTACCAGACGCAAATGAGGCTGCAGTTGAGCTGATTAGTGTTCTATCTCACACCAGTGGTATTGTTAGTGTGCGTGACATCAATTAATCTGTGCCTTTTATCAAGCTGAACGCTGAACGCTAACAGATTTCTGGCACAGTCTGAGGTGGTCTGATATTGACATAAAACATAAATTGACATTTTAACAACATACACAAGTGATCCAGCCAATTTTAAATTAGTGATCCAACAGAAATGTATAGAAGAGGTTACATCGTCTATCATCACATCACATTTTTCTCATGAATCCCCCCGTTTTCTGTCTGAAATAATATTTTCCGAGTCAAGTATGCCTTACTGAGCACTGATGTCCCACGTTCATATTTGCTACTAGAAAATGTGTGAAAGTTGCTTTCAAACTTTGTCTACCATCAAGTTTGACTTGGCATCACAGAGAAAGTAAATGTGTACAGTCAATCTGTCAAGTTATGTTTTCAGACTTGCCAGATCAAATTTGCATATCTGAGTGTACTGACACCTCAATATAACGATCCAGTCAGTGGCCTCTGGAGGAGTCGCGTCTCTGATACTGCAAGTTTGTAGTATATCTAAATTGGGAGCGGACCATGAGGCCGCAGTGTTCTCGGTGTGAATTCTGACGTTCAAACACACCAGCATGTGTGTTTGAACGTCTTGCTGTAGAAGACAAGTTAACAATGTGTTTAGAAGTTGCAGTGATGCAACCACTGTGGAAACTTTGCAAGTACACTTGAAAAATAAACGCTCTGTAACGCTCTAATTAAATGCATGTAAATCCATTGGAGTGTTGGAGCGAAAATTCAAACGCTACTGCTGCTTCTAAATGACCTGTATATGTAATCACGCATTATGAAAGTAATTGTCTCTATAAAAGTCTACAATGCAACATAAATCTTTTAAAAATGATTATGCATACTTAAAAAATCATCTAAAACTAGGACTGCATCAAGAAAGCGGGTACAGTGTAAATGCTTCCAATGTCCTTTCAACTATTTCCTCCTTTACTTCTTTTGTCCTTTCACAGCCATGTATTCTACAACTCAGAATTTCGCCAGTAAAGTGACACCTTCCCATCAGGTGACCAACTTCACTTGTGGTCCTCAACCACGCAAACCAAACCGGTTGGTTAGACCTGGTTACCCTCCCACCCATCAGGTAAATACATCTAATTGAGATTTTAACTGATTAACTGATACACACTTCAATCTGTAAACTGATCTGTGCGGTATCGCTTTGCTATTTTCCACGATTTTCCGTGTCGAATTGCATTTTGACTTCTTGCGTATTCTATACATGGATTTAATTTGATAAAGCCGCTGCGGAATAGCTACAATAGCTACATATATGATTATATATATGCAGTTTTTAGAAGTAGCTACTCCAGAGATCTTAAAACAGAAATTAGGTGTGGGATCTGCTTTGAAGCGGATATAACTTTTCCAGACCCACAACATTACAACTCTACTTATCCTGCATTATTGCTTGGTTAAACAGAATTCACAGCTGATCAGAGGCTCACTCGAGTATCTGTTAAACCCAGCGCTCAGTCCAACAATGCTGCGAGATGCTGCACAGCTCTCAATGTCTCACTGAACCATAAAAATACCACAGGAAAAGACTTTCTCACTTTTGTGGTGTTGAAATATAAAAAAAACCTGTTATTGTGAAATCAGCTCACACATACAGCATATTCACAGAATATGCAAGTCCATGTCCTGCTTATACATACAATTCCATCCTTGGTAATTAGGACTGCTGTGCATATATTTGTTCATTTGTTTATGATGTGAACAATAAGTAAATCTCAAAAATCATCATTGCATTGGAATGAAACTCATGCACTCACCAATCAATTCAGGTGACCGTGAGACCTGCCCTGTATCA